>NC_053404.1:9741604-9956604 GCF_016859285.1 Xiphias gladius
GGAGACGAGCTGCGCTCAGGGACTTGTCCTTTTGTTTCAGTATCATTAATTAAGTGCTAATTGAGTGTAATTATTTACATCATCACACACAGCGGATGGAGATGTCAAGTGGCAGAGGCACAAAGGCAGTTGATGGGAGGCTGGCAGCTGAGAGCCTACAATCTGTTGATGTCTTCATGGTAACAACCCACTGGCAGCTGAAAAGAAACAATTAGCAATAAGCTGAAATGTCATTGCAAAACTGTGCCCAAAAATATCTTTACACATTTACAGTATACACTTGAGATGCTCCTTTTTCATGATTTGAGTCACTCACAAAATTTATTTTGAAAAAAAATAAATTTTTTTGAATAAAAAAAGGAAAGAATCACACGCATCCGTGTTCTCTCACAGTCATAGGCACACTTGCACTCACAACCTGACTAAAATTACTGTCACACTTGTTTTAGAGCCATGCAATGCAATGTGAAGTATAATAATTACATCAGCAGCTTCCTGTGGGTAAATATACATAGACCTATGTATATAAAATCACCTTCTCACATCCTCTATATCTTCATCAGAAAATCGCTGAACCCTGAATCAAATTTGGCAGCAGCGGAACTTCCTTACTCATTTTTTTGTGAAGACAAATGAACAGCAGTCAATTCTACCTGCTACCTCTGTCTGCACCTTAAAGGCTGCAGAAGGCAGAGCTGCTGTTGGTTCAATGATTGTGTGAAGCATGAAGAACATGGAAATTTGAATAGTTGAGACCCTTGTTAACAAAGACAAAGTGTGCCTTGTGACAGAATAATGAATGTCACTTGAATATAAGTTAACAAAAGGTCAATTAACAACAAACCAGAATAAATCAAAACCCAAGGGTCTTAATAGACACACATCATGCATTGTTGAATGTTCCATTCAAAACTTACAGATTTTAACAGGCTATGTGCTGAGCAGCAGTGTATCTCCTCATAGAATATTATGTGTTAATGAAGGCCTGTGATGACAAACTACCTTTTTTGACTCATCTTGGTCCTTTGATGTTGTAATAAATGTTTTAAAATTATGTATATGATGTATTAAAATTTAATAATTGAATTATTTGCATGCAATTTATAACTTTTTGGGGAATCAGTTACATAATTTCAAAGTTCAGTGTTCAGATTAGAGAGCCAGATAAGAAAAACAAAATGTTTTGCTTAAATGCACAGCTTAGTTTGGCCAAATGCTGCAGCTTGGTGTCTGCTGACGCACGTGTGCAAGACTGTAGAGTGATGAGCAAGAGCAAATAAGGACTACTCCATATTCAGTATGTGTGCTTGTGTGTGCGCACGCAACAGCCTGCATGTATTTGTAAATGCTTCAGTGTGTGTGTTTGTGTTTGCATGTGTCTGTGTGTGTAGGAGCTTAAGTCTGTTTTGTTGCTGTGTGAGTGTATAGAGGGGGTTAAGCAGTGGAGTATTCTTGCCTCTGGTCAGAGGTGGAATTGATTTTAGCTGGCAGTCCCATGCTGCGGTCATTTGGTTTAAAGGGAGGTGTTATTATCCTTATTTGACCATAACGGCTGGGGATTGGATACCCAACTGGCAGTTAGACATTCTCTTTTAAAGACAAAGGGACTGGAGACTGTGTTCTTTTATGAGGAATACATAAAAGAGTGAAAAACCAGTCAGGAGCGTATCAGTCAGTGTCAGGCAGATACTAAGAAAATGGTCAAACTGAAATTTGTGGTTTGGCAGAGGACATTTTGAAAGATATAACTGATGTGCTGCAGTTAGAAATACTGATACAGTCCGTTTAACAGTAAACTGCAGATGACACTTCCGTATTAATTTAGGATTAATGAATAACATCAATAATTACAGTCAGATACTGAAGAATTATCAATAAACACATGTATGTGGAATGCAGTGTTTACTAAAATGCAGCAGGACTGAAGTGTTCACACACACATTACAGCCACATGGATGCACATGCATGCACACAGACACACACACACACATACACACATACACACACACATATACACATAGTCTTGTTCCACTATCCCTGTGGGGACAATCATTGACATAATGCATTCCCTAGCACCTTACACCTAAGCTTAACCAACTAAATGCCTAACCTTAACCCTTACCCTAAACCTAACCTAAACCTTATTCTAACCCTGACCCTAAAACCAAGCTTTAACCCTCAAAAAGCAGTCTCTACCATGTCTACCAGATGGGAACTCAATTTGTGTCCCCATGGTGACACAAGTCCCCATGGGTTAGTGTGCATTTCAGTTAAAGTCTCCACTGGGATATAAAAACAAGCAAACACACACTCTCTCTCTCTCTCTCTCTCTCTCTCACTCACTCACACACACACACACACACACACACACACACACACACACACACACACACACACACACACACACACACACACAGACAGAGAGAGAGAGAGAGAGAGAGAGAGAGAGAGAGAGAAAGAGAGACAGAAGGAGAGGAACAAATACTTGGAGGTTATAAAGTAATTTTACTGTATATTCTTCAGAATGAGCCTAAGCCCATATTTCATTAAATCAAAGATCTATCTCACGACAGAAATAGCCAAATGACCACATACCCCATTTTATATACACGTCATCTGCCAAAGAGGGCCTTTTCAGCGGCCCAATCATTTGCATAACCAAAAGATGATTATTTTCTCCCTATGAAAGTTGAAGTGACTGAATAATTATAATGCAGTGGATTAGAATGAGGAAAAAACATGCCTTGATGTCAGAGAAGATTGCTGAGTAGTCACTATAATCGCCTCTTAGGTTTTTAATCAGAGTGAAATACGGGCCATAAATTATTGCCTTTCATGCAGACTTGTGTTTATGCACTGGCGCATCACAAATCTAATTTTTCAGCATTTTAAAGAGGCTTAAAAGATAGTTATTTTTTGTTCAGGAACTCTGAATTAAAAATCGTTCCGGTATACTTTCACTCATGGGTATTATGTTCCAAACTGTACATTCTTTTCTCAGAATGACATAATAAATTTAAAATAACATACTCTCGCTGCAGAACAACCCCCTTTGTTTCATACATGCCAGCCAACTTAAATACAAACATAAATTAAATGACATGGACCTTTAATTTCCAGCTCACATTGTGTATTACCTGGAAACCTTTGTCTTAATATCCTAAAGGAGTGTGCTTTGCTATGCTGAATGTGTTGCATCACTCCGGATGCAACTCATAAAAGTATGTGCTGTTAAATCTTACAGCTGATGTACGGTACTGTACAGCAGTATAGTGCAAGAAAAAGACCACATGCATTTATTTAAAATACCTTCAGGCAAGAAAGTGAAAGATAGTTTTAATATTAAGAAACACCTCAGGATTCGCTATGAAAAGATGCTCTGAGTCCTGAAGAGAAAAACGGCACACATACGTACAATGGGTTTATCTATGAGCTCCCTTCTTGCTGCTCACACGCTAAACCAGCAAAGTCTATGATGCCTGCGCATCCTTTATCCTTAACAAAGCAGCAAAGACAATCCATTGTGCGAATCCATCTCTAACAAATTCATACATCCATATCATCACAACAGGAAACAAGACACCCAAGGAAAGAAGGCTAGAGGGATGAACAGAGAGATGGAGGAATATCTTACTCCTTCTTCTTTTTGTCTTTTTTGTTTCGAGGTATTAGTACTCAGACACCCCCCCCCTTTTTTTTTTTTTGCTACCTCTTCCCCTAGCAATCTGTCCTGCCAGATCTGCCCATAATGTATCATTATCACAACTTTGGGTGGAAATCCATAGTATCAATAGGTTTGTCAGGGAAACTCATGCCTGGGATTGCTTACATGCTGTGAAGCTAGTTGATCCAGTAGTCAGGCCTATTCTGCCACAGGCAACGCCAAAACAACGCGCACATGGGTATGCCCAGGATGTACGTGAATGCTAATGTACAAATTTACACAGGCATGTTCAAACACACAGGATGCATTCACAGATGAAAGCAAACAAATAAATGCACAGTGGCAGTGCCACAAGGACACAAATTTTATCAATCTAGGTATCTATCTAAACCATTATATGTCTATATATCTGTCTATCTGTCTCTGTCTGTCCTGTCCTCCTATCTGCCCATACCTTTGCGTATCTCTGTCTGTGTTTTGATTCATTAGTCGAGTTGGTCAGCAGGAGCTGGAGGGATGTCTCTTCCCATGTAATTACTGTCTGGTAAACAGGTCAGAAGGGTAGAGTCCAGCCCCAGCTGCTGCAGCTTTCAGCAACTCACACACACATATACACACATGTGCATGCACAACCGCACGCACTGGCTGTGGGTCCTGAGCTTTCAGAGTGGTATTGATTAGTTGGGCTGTGACATCTCCTAAGCCATGTCACCCCTGTGAAAGGAGCCTCCAAATTGACCAATAATAAAGTGGTGGAAGTTGTAGTGGCACTCTCCTGGGAGCTGTCCGTGTGGACTTTGTCACTCTGGGTGTGCGTGTATTTGAGTGTGTGGGTGGGTGAGGGCTGTGTCCATGTATGTATATGATTGTGTGTGTAGTGGATATACAGTATGTGTGTGCACTCTTTCTTTGAAAGTAGTACAACAATAGGTTAGCATGCAAGACTGGGGAATCACCAAGTGTGGTGATGAAAAAGTACTTTTACTATGTTTCTTTCATCTACAGTATTATAAAAACTATTTTCAGTAAAAGAAAAAAAGAAAAGTAACCATTTATAAAAGCATGCTATTTTGATATTAAGCACAATGTAGAAGGTGGCATGTCCTACGGTAATCAATGACTGTATGGGAAATATAATTTACCCATACTTATGAATAGAATATAAGCAATTTACTAAAATTAAGATTAACTAAACATAATGTTAGCTATCTCTAATATCATTGATTTTCCTGTGAGTGTTAAAAGTTGCAAGTCATATTTGAGCAGAGGATAGCAGTGTTTCAAATATTGATTTTACATTTTTATGAAAGTCAATGCATCTAATTAAGTTGATCAGGGTGTCTGTGTAAGAAATATGGTGATGTGATTACGGGCACAAACTTGACTCTTACCAGAGTTTCATTTAATTTATGCATACAAGGGTAAGGATCACACTTTTTTGATCTCTAATTCCACCATTCATTTCTAAGCATGTCTGGTTACTGCGTTAGTAAGTGCCAAATAGCTACAGCAGTGTACAGTACACATTATGCAAACATGCTTGGCTATACTTTTGCTTATTAAAAGCATACATGCACATGTGAAAAAATGTGTATTTTGAACATAAATGTATAGAAAATGGAACTTTTATGACTGTATGGTGTATGCATTTCATTTTAAATCGGAATGCACTTAAACCAGACATACACACACAAGATTTTCTATAATGTGAAGAAATGTTGGTCTTGCTTCCAGAGTTTCCCACTTGCCACTCAACCCTTTACGCTACAATTTCATGTACAATTTTACCTCCATTGAACAAGTATAAATTAAAGATTTTTATGTTTGTACATTAGGTATTATATTAGTAACAAAATTCAATATCTGACTTTAAAATAAAATCTTTGATCACAAAAAATTATTTCAAAAGATGACATGTAGCCCCTCTCTCCACCTCCAGTTCCTGCTTCCTTAAATAGGTATGATTATATCTGTCTGTAATAGCTAGATACTCCATGAATGTAGGTTCACATTGATGACATTTATTAGATTTTGTAAATAGAGTTTTACATTTTATCTCTGCACTATGTGAACACCCTTTCATATAGATTCTTCATTTACTGAGTCATTAATCTTCACTTTGAGAGAGATCAACCTTTATACAAAAACAAGTGTTTGTGTGTGTGTGTGTGTGTGTGTACATGCGTTCCAACACTAACCTCATTATAACGCCACTTTATGCACAAAGACCATGGGGTCACATTGATTTGACTCCCTGGAGTATTAGCATAGGATTACAGCGCCTTCATTGATGTGTATGTTTGTGTATGTGTGAGTGAGTGAGTAAGAGAGATGAGAGAGATGAACCAAGGGTAATTAGTCCATAGAATTGCCTGACATGCTGCGTCTCTGCCATGGAGAGTATGTTTGAGCGTGTGTTTGTGTGTGAGTGACAATGTGAATGAGAGGACGAGTGCATTTTTGTTCCCTCATTAATTCTTTGTACTAATACAACCACCACCCTGCTTGAAGTGTTAGACTCTTTCAGACCTTCTCATCTTTATTATTTAACACTTTGATCTGAGAGTTTGATTGTGTGTGGAAGGAGGGATGTTACTTACTGTTAGTATGCGTGTGTCCCTTTGTATTACCTCTTGTTTGTGTATATGTTACTTTACTTGTATTCATTAACTGTGGATTTATGTATCCGTGTGTGTTATATCATCACCTATGTGTCAATGTGAGTGTACCCATCAGAAAGAAACACATCCAACACGTCACATTCAGCATGTCCATGGTGTGTGTGTGTATGCATGTGCGTATAATGACAGCCATTTCAAACACTCGCTGGATTACTCATCATCACAATTTGCATGAGTATTCATAACATTAGCAAGGCAATTACAGTAATTAACATGGGAATCCATGTCAATGGGCCAAAGCCGCAAGGCAAGTGCAATTACAGCTATATGCTAATTACGATTTTATTAAGCTTTTAAAGAACAATTGGCTTATTTAACTGAACATATTCAAGAGGCTGTACAGACACAGAACAACCCCTCCACACACACCCACACACACCCCTGCTTTACTCTTTCACACCTGCATGATAGTTTGAAACATCTACATGCACACAGAAACACATTTGCTCACATAACTATATAGAAGCACGAGGTGTGCAAGTGGTGGATGCACACAAAATCCCCTGTCCCTGCTCTGTCTACACATAGATACATACATACAAATCTCTGCCTTCACACACATACACACATGGCTATGCTCTCACTGTCTCCTCCCTCCCTCCCTCCTCCTCCTTTTGTTTTGTGCACCTGTCTTTCTGTCCAGACAAGAAGACAGGATGTTTTTTTTCTCGTTGAACAAGAACAATTTGCTGTCTTATGGTGGAACCCTCATTGTAGTGACAGGCCCAAAATTAAAGTGTGGGCTTATCAAATCCTGTGTGTATGTGTGCTCCTGACACTGATCCGCCCAATAAACTCACTGTCCGTGACTAAGAGTGTGCTCGCAGCAAGACAGACACAATTGCCTGTTAAGTCAGTGTTGCTTTTATTAGGCCTCCCTGGACTATGCTTTGATGTGTGTCACAGCTCAAACCAACATCAAGACATGCCAAGATTATTTTAATGAATTAAGGGCCCTCCTCTTTGCTGTGAGGGAATTTTCTGATTGGTGATCTATGCACACAAATTGGTTTCATTTTGCCAAGTCTTCAGTATATCTTTATTTTTCCTGAGATTTTTTTTTTTTTTTTTTTTTTACACCTGGATGAAATACTGTTTTCAAATCATTTTTAGGACATGTTTTATCCTGAATGGTAAAGTGATTTGGATTCTTTCTCACTGGATAGTGCTAGAAGCATTGGTCTTTTTTGTCCAGTTCTCCAAGTTGAATAAAACAATGCTCTAAAACTCTACCTATTTGACCCAAGTCGGAGCCTCTAAACTTTTTTTCAGTACACAAATGAGTAATTTAATCTTTTATCATGGTGCTGGGGCTCATTAAATTATATTGCTTCTTTGGTTCAGTGGGGATGTGCCAGAAACAGATCCATGACCCAATTTTTGGTCCAAACTCATAGTTGAAGTCAACTATTTTAAATGGGCTCCTAAAAAACAGGAATTAATTTTTTTCTTTTTGGGAGACTATGTTGTCAAAATTGCAAAAGATGTAAATCATAGCAGGAAAAAAGTGAGCGATGGAGTAAAATTGTCTGACTTATAGTATGAGTCAGTCTGGGTCAGCTTGTCGATGAACATCATTCACTGCCATGTCAGAGTCACTATAGAGCAAATAAAGCACTGCCTTGGAAAGTCTATTATAGCCATTGACAAGAGGAGCGCTGTTTAGTTTTTATATCACACACATGGATGAGCATACACACTTACTCACACAAATGCACACACACTAAATACCTACATTCAGCTTAAATCCATCTCTGTTCCCAAGTTGACTTTTGAAATCAGTTTAGTAAGACTGCATATGTGTGTATTTGTGTGAGCCAGACTGAGTTATGTGTGTGGACATACTGTATTTCCATATGTGTGCGTGACTTTACGTGCATGTGTATGTGCGGTTGTATGGTTGTGCAGCTATCATTATTACCCTAGTTGATACAGACATGTCCACATATTGATCACTGTATCAATGAGCGATGAGAGCCTTGTGGATCTTTTTAGACTGTTACTGAGACCACACAGTGAGATCAGCTCAAGTTCAGCTAAAGATCACTCCAGGGCAAGATTATTGCCTCTTGGAAGACTTTACAGGCAGCATTCAATTCACATCTGATTATAGTATATCAAATAAAAATGCATATTATCACATTTTCATGTTTTTATTTTTTTCAAAAGAAAATATATATTTTTTTTAAACATCTATTTGTTATATTTATCCTCTGGACAGAGATATTTGAACACATTACTAATCAATAGATGAAATGTTTGTCTCTATACAGGCATGCTGATCAAAACTTTGTTGCAGTTGAAAGTGTAAATTATAAATTACAGTTGTATGCAATCATTATAAAACTGCTGTCTATCTTGATCATCAGCTTATTTAGTCTTTTGTTTTGCTATTGAATCATATCTATGGATCATTAAAACTGCAGTTAGAAACAATAAGTTAAACTAAACCAAATTTATAACTTATCTGTTTGCCAGTTGATCGCAAACATGGTATATAGTACATATATTAACAAAGGGTACATTTTTCCAGACATGTGCTGTTCTGTAAATTTAATTTTAGGGCCACTCTGGATTGGAGAAATCATGCTTATTTTAAGCCAGAGGTTCTCTTTCAGCTCACACCAAAATTACAAGTTTAGTCTGTCACTGTGATACACAGGCTCATTAAAACATATTACTACTCTTGGCATGGTGGAACTCACCAGCAGAACGAAAGTAAGCAGTAAACTGCCGAAGGTTAAAAAAAAGGTCACCAAAAACCAAGTTACATAAATTTAATTTAAAAAGGGACTTTTTTAGTAATGGGTTAATTCACAGCTTTTCTGCGTCAGTGGAAATACATTAGGCCTTGGAAGTTGATGCAAACAATTCCTACAGGTGGCCCAACGTTTGTTGATTACTTACAAAACCTCTGTCTGTACAAAGGCAGTGTTCGAACAGACTGAGTCACTACACCCTCGAAGCATTATTTGGACAATATTGCAATGCAGGAAGTACTATTTTACATTGCGACCATAATGGTGAGAAAAAGGCAATTAACAAAAGAAGACAGACTTGTTGGTCAGGGGTTCATCCTACAGAAAGATAAATACCCAAAACGTACCTCCAGGCTATGCTTACCTTACAAGAAAAGAACAAGATGGTAGACCTCAAATCATAGAATGGCAAGCAAAATCTCTAAACTTAAAACCCATCGGGCTGTCTTGGAGTGAAATGGACAGAAGCGTGAAAGGAAAGCAAGCTAAAAGTGCAACGCATTTGTGGGAACGCAACAGTGTTGGAATGAACTTTCTGAACAACATGTGATTTCCATTCTAGAAAGAATGTCACAAGTGTGTTTAGCTGTTGAATGAGTCAGACATTTAGATTTAAATTTAGTTCTACCAATAGATTACATGATTCCTTTAAAAAAAACATTGAGACATTAACTACATAAATTTCAATAAAAACTGTAAAAAAGGAGGCATTCTAAACTTTTGACCAGTTGTGTACATGTTTGCTTACTTTTTACTGTATATCTCTTTATGCCTATACATGAAAGCACCAATCCAAAGCTGTTATTTAAACATACCTGAGTAATTTTTTTTAGGACAACACACCCACTGCTTTAATGCTCTATGTTGAAAACATGAATACATCTTAATTTATTGTTAATTTTTACCTCCGTGTTTAAGCAGTTTACTGAGAATTATGTGATGTGTGAATGTTAACAACACATCATGGAGTAAATTTCCATGACAGCATTGTAGCATAATTTGTGTCAACATAGTCAGTGTGTCTGAGCGTAAAAAAAACCTGCAGGCCTTCCTATATTACCCTCCCATCCTCTTCACCATCACTTTCCTTTCTCATTTCTCCACCCCTGCCCAGACCCCCTCCTCCATCCCCCAAGGGTGTCCTGAGACCCTTCATTACTGTCACCATGGTAACACCTCAGCCATTTGATAGTGGTCCCAGACTCTCCTTCCCACCCACCCATCTTCATTTCCAGACCCCTTCTTTCCTTCTGTCCTTGTCTTCCTTCCCTTTTTCTTTTAAGCCCTTTCACCCCCCTCCCCAAACTCCCTCCTGCTCCTCTCAAAACATAGCTTCCAGACAAAAATCACCAAATCACAGCTGCAAGTGGGGCATATGATGATGGGATGACCCCCTGAGGTTTGCCTTTCTCCCCATCCAATCCTTAAATGGCTAGAGCAATCATAACGTCCTAACACTTTGAAGTCAAGACGCAGTTCCACTCTTTTTACTCTATCTGTCTGTCAGTCCGTTTGCCCGTCTGTCTGTCTCCTTTTTTCATACACGCTTTCCTCAAGAGTCAAATTGGCAGACATGTGGACCTATATTGCCGTGACAGAGGGATGTCGTGCTAACTATTTCTGAACCAAATCAGTCCGCATCCAATTAAACATGGGAATATGGATCTCATGCCTCATCTCTAAGGATTAGACTTCCCTTTGAAAAATGTTCTGTTTGAAATATGACAATGAACACACTTAGACACACATGTGCGCACACACACACACAATATACAGTACATGTTGAGAGACATGAGCGCTGTTGGCTGTCTGCCCTCCAGGTGTGACATGCTGATCCTCTGTCATTCCAGCTCGCCTTCATGTCAGTGACAGTTGATGATGTCACCATGAGGTTTAAGGCCACCCCTGTTTCTAATGTGATGTCAAGTTAATGCTCACACACTCACATACTGTAGGTACATGTGAAAACACAAACACACACACACACACACACACACACACACACACACACACTCACACACACACACACACACACACACACAAACACACACACAACACACACACACACACACACACACACACACACACACACATACACACACAACACACACACACACACATATACACACTGGTTCAGATCAGTTCCTCCCTGGCCACCTCTGTGCTCGGTACGAATGTTTTAATCATGATGGGGTGTGTTTGTAATTAGAAACACTCTGAGACGGCCATATCAAAGAACTTCGTGCGATTCAAGCCTATGGGTATCCGTGATTGCTTGTTTGCTTTTGAAAACCATGCCCCATCCCCACCTCCCTTCCCCCACCCCACCCCACCACCACCACAACCACATACAAACAAACACACACACTCACACAATTCACTTCAAAAGCAGACCCTTCTTTTTGAGCTGTCCACGCAGCTTTTGCATGTACCTTGAAGGCCTTTTGCCCAGAGCCCCAAGGTCAACACAAGTTGTGTGTCATGTCATGCTGTCCCAAGGGCTCAGCTGCTTCAGAGGCCAGGACACACTATTTTTCACTGCAAATGCTCCATCCTTCAAAGTCAACCCCCAACGGCTGAGAGGAAATAAGACTTGGACAGCTAAAGTAGCAATCAGCAGAAATTAGCAGACTTTAATTTAAACAAAAACAATGTTCTTTTATCTTAATGGAAAGTTTGCAATTTAAAGGCTAAGTATGGGCATTTCACAGGGATATCCTGAGGAGTCTTATTAACATCTGAGATAATCTTTAATCCTGCTGTATACAGTATTGACTCCCTAAGCAATGGAGGAAAATGGGTATTCTAATAATGATGATTATGTATCTGTATCACCAAACTCATCAGCTGAATGCTGAGCTAAATTCAGCATCTTCATGTTAAAATGTAGATATTTAATCTTCAATCCAAATAATAAGTAAAAACAACCCTAACCTAACAGTTATTTCATATGCTTGTGCAATCAGGGCTTACCTTAGTTACATTAAGTATCATAAAGGCTGTGAATTTTTTTTAATCTAACCTTGAAATTGTGGCTGTTATGTGTAGCCTTTGGTAAATCTGAAAACAAACATATACTAAAAATAATGTATAATATGGTAAAGGACATTGATTCAGAATTTATTTGAAAGTATCCAAGAAAAAAATTTATGAAGTTGAATTTAGTGAGACTTTATTGAGGTTTCCAGTGTTATAGATAAATAACACACATAATAAATAGATAAATGAGAAGCTTTAATAAAACCAGACAGTTTTCGGCCATTTTATAAAAGTTGCAGTGAAGATGTTATTGACATAAAATGGATTATATGTGTGTGTCTTTTGTGTACTGGATTATGTGACATAGGACTGATCACAGGCAGGTTATGATGAGTGTGTGGTGCAGTGTGTGGGTGTTCAACAGAAATAAAATTCTTTACTATTGTATAACCTGTACAAAAGATTTTAGTGTTTTCTTATACTGAGGGGAAGTTGTGTACTTATTGGATGATTAGTTTGATTATTGTACTTACATGAATTGAAAACAGGGGTTTCTGCTGAAGGGGCCCCCAAAATATGAACTGTTCGACCAGTGAATTTAAATAAAACATTTGGGGAGGCCCGTGGTTCAAGTTGAAGACCTGCATCTAACTTCAGCATGAATTATAAATCCAATGTCTTTGAAAAAGACCTTGTACTTTCACTTTACTTTTTTCCCACTTTCTCTTAAAGACCATGAAATGAAAGAAATATGTGTTGTTGTTGGGGCAAAGGAGTGCATGGTGTCTCCAGAGTCATTTTCATTCGCAGATAAACACACGGCAGCATTGGTAAACAAGATTCACGGGGAAAGAGTGAGACACATTTGATAGTCATAAAGGATTTTTTCCCCTCAACGAGCAGAGATCAAATAAACTCTGTGTGTCTGAGGTGCCGCATAGCCTCAAGCAGTGAAGCATAAATTTAGAACAAATTTTGTTTCTCTTACAAGGGTATTACTTTAATTTCAATGTTTGGGCAAAAAAGGGAAGTATGTGTGTGTGTGTGTGTGTGTGTGTGTGTGTGTGTTGGGGGGGCTAAAACACACATGAATCTAATATGTATTCCATCTAACCTTCCCATCAGAAAATATACTGTATCCTAGTTCAAGTTGTCACCTCATATACCACCTGACCCTGTAGCTCCCTTCTAAAATCAGTTTTGTTTCAAAATGAAAAAGCAATTTTCCTTGGGTTTATAATCCTCAGTAATAGTCAACCATCATTTTTAATCTTTAGATGCATTTTAAATCCAAGCAGTAATGTCTTAACTCTATGCCAAGGTCAAATATCTTAGCAAATAAGGCTTAAGCTTTGTTTTATATGAAAGAATTACATGATTAATACCAAAGAATTAATCACGTACTCTTCAGATCTCCCAGATTGGGTTTGTGCTAAAGGATTATGCTGTCCTACTTTTTCACATGGCATAAATTGACATGGAGGTTTGTTTTGCAAAGTACTGCTAAATACATTCTTCTTAACTCTTTAGTTACACAGAGAGTCTTGATTGCAGACTCCAGCATTCAGTGATACTGCATTCCTCCGCATCTTTCAGAATAAAAGTAAATGGACTGCAATTATATATCGCATTTCTAGTCTTATCGACCACTCAAAGCGCTTTACACTGCATGCCACATTCAACGATTCACACACACATTCATACAGCACTTTTCTATACACAAGAACAACAACATTTCTATACATGTATACATACACACACACACACACACACACACCGATGATGCATTGGGTGCCATTTGGGGTTCGGTATCTTATTATCATGTGATTAACTTACTGTGCTGCACAATTCAAATCATGACAACTATGTCATGGGGAAGTTCGGGCTTCAATGAAAAGGTTTTACAAACTACATAATTTAAATGAAATAGAAAAGAGGTGATGAATTTGAATTAAATTATCCAAGCTAAAGGTAGGTAAAAAAAAGGTAAAAAAAAAGCTTTTTACCTTATTATGCAAATAGGTCAGGCTTAAAGATGGAAAATATGAGAGCGAGGACATATTGACAAGAGAACAAATCCTGTCCCACTGATAGTAAAATGGGAGACTGTCAGTGTGACTTTTTAAGGGAAATGAACACGCTGGAGTCTTACTTTTAGTTTATAACTCTCAGAATACAATGACATGGGCCTACTAAGTTACCTTGTCATTCTCTTGGCTGCCTGGAGTACAGCATCCATGACTATAATGTTTTAGATTTTTCTTTTAGGTGATACTAGTAGAAGAAACTTTAGCCTCATTTCTTCCTGCAGAATCAGTCATCATCTGAAACTCCAAACCCAAAACATCAGCTGCCACCTCATGTTTTTTGTATTTATGACCATCCAGGAGGGCCTCTCTTATTAATGCACACTTTATAAACTGGACAGCAGTTTCACTCCTCAACCCCCTCGTGTACGTCCAAACAAACCGTGATTTATAATTCACATGATTTATGATCTATCAGAGTGCTGAAGTACTGCCGTCTACTCAGCCATTCGTTTATACATGCACCCACTACAGATAAAGTAAAACTAGATGTAGATGCACTGGATAATTTCATTCAAAACCTGCTCATGTGTTTATTATGCGCAATAAATCTAAAACCACTTGGAATGTCATAGCAATCTGTTGCCTCTGCTGCACTTTTATTGCTGGACAAAATGATAAGTTGCTTTGTAAATTGCAGGGATAGCGACACATGCATATTAATGGGAGATTTTGGATGTCCCTGTATTTTGACCAATGCAAATAATTGCTGAATGTTTTGTGGCAAAACTTATCACAGTTATGCTGTAGGTTCTTAACTTAGAGGGCAGAAAAAGACAGATGTATTTGCAATATTTAATATTTATTTAACAGCCTGGAGCATTAAGTATGGAGCATTCATGACATGCGTCTTATTTGTCACCTATTTTTGAAATGCTCTCTTATGATAACAGTCCTATCATATTCAAAGTTTAAAACAATTTTTTCTTCTTTAAACATAAAACTACTCACTTTTCAAAACACTCTTTATCCTTTGTTATTGTCATTTTACATTTTTATGAAAAATCTGAAATGAGTTTTATGCAGTTGGTGTGAATGTATGTGATTATCATATAAAAGGTTATATTTGACCCTCCAGAGTCAGTTGCATTAGCATCCATTTTGACTCGCTCTCCCCTTTTGTGCTGGATTACCTTGGATATCACCTGGCTGTGTCTGTTAGTTTAATGAATGCTGATATCTGTATATGTGATGGGTATTGCACAATAAAAATGTTTCGGTAAAGCTCACTATGTGGGGTAATTGGAGCTGTTTAAAAATGCATCAGTTTTGGCATGGCAGTGTAGACACATGCGCATGCATACAAGCATGCACACACACACACACACACACACACACACACACACACACACACACACACACACACACACACACACACACATGCACACACAGTTGCACGCCAGGCGCTTTCTGATCTGACCCGTCAAAACTCATTAAGGCTTAAAACATATTTTCAAATGACATCCAAAGTCTCCATTAGAAAACCGCCAATCACCACTGAAAGATATCCCCCCACCTGCCTGCCACATTTGCATATGATTGGAGCGATGAGTTAAAATGAGCTAATTTTGGCGCTGCTCAAAAATTCACAGTATGCCGCCAGATGAAGGGTGGGGGGGGCATAGTAACATGAAGTCAGTGCTTTAACTGCAGGTTGTGCCAATCTTTGTGCAGCTCTCAGCATTAGACTGTTTTGCAAGAGCAAAGTGGAACTAAACATCTCTCATTTAAATATATTTGAATACAAGAACGAGAAATAATAGGCACTGAACATGTAGCTCTATTGTCGTGGGAGTAAAGAGTGCAAGCAGTGCAGTTTTTGCGCAATTATGAATGTTTTAATGCTGAAGTTATGCTCATAGATTTTTTTTTTGCAATGGTTTAGGAACGTGAGTGTTTGAATGTGTGTGTGTGAAAGAGACTCAAGGAGTGAGAGATTAGAGCGAGTGAGAGTTAGGGTCTTTGCGTCATGGTTTACAAGAAAAGCAGCACTTATACCCATTACAATCAAGATCATTCATGTTCAGTCCATCCTTTCTGTGTCTCTGTCTCTCTCCCCTCTTTATTCTTTTGTCTCTGTCTGTCTGTCTGATTGTCTGACCATTACCACATTGATAAAGTTGTCTGAAGATGAGAAGTCAAGTCTTCAAACAGTGCAGAAGTAGGCCAGTAGATGTGAATCCAGGCATATGTCAATCAGAGACATAATCTCCAAGCCTCTGGCTGAGGTGGGAACTGTAACAGTGGACCGTATGGATGCACAAATACACACACACACACACACACACACACACACACACACACACACACACACACACACACACACACACACACACACACACACACACACACACACACACACACACACACACACACACACACACACCAACATACACACATGTACCCATTCATATATATTTACATGTGCATGCAAAAAAGCATCCACGTGCACACAAATGGACTCAGTTAGGGTCAGAGAGCTTGATGTGTGATGACAGATTTCTGATTACTTGTGTTTGTGCATTTACATGATACAAAGTTAGTTTCTATACACTAGTTATACACTAATAATGAGGTATCTGACTGACAGTCATTGCAATTAGAGTGAAGTCTCGTTTGACAGATACAACACATACTTATGCATTACCCCAACCGAGTCCTGCTCCTGCGCACATTAAGCTTTCGAGTTAAAAGGTTCAAGAGAAGATGTCATATATTCGAAATCGCAGATACGAATGGAGACCATTTTATAACATACGTTAAAAAAAAGGCACCAGTGTGATTTCTGGCAGATCTCATGGCAGACACCATGTCTTGCATCAAAATGTCCCTGAGCAGGACTCTGAAATCTCAAATGTACCTACTCACTCAGTGTAATTCACTAACACTGTCAGCTAAATGCCTAGAATACAACATACAAATATTAACAATTAATAATACAAATAATTTTGGCCAGGATTTGATTTTACTTAAGAAAAGCTAATCAAACTAATTCCGGAGCTGCAGCTCTAAAAGATCTATATGAGCATGTAGTTATATTAATTTAAAAAAAAAAATCTATATGCACATCAAGCTCTGCAACATGAGCTGAAATCACATTGGATGAGGCTGTCAGATTTTACTAAATGTGAGAAAATTAAAATGTTAATATAATAGGCTGAGATAATGTGAATTATTACCCTCCTGTAAAAAGAAAGAAAAAAAATTACACTTATTGTAAGGTGTCACACATTACAATAAATGCACAGACAGTAATGACCGGGCTGATGGCAGTGTGATCATTATCACCATAATCGTCAATGGTATAATCAGTGCTGTTTTCATTGGGAGATTGCTTTGAGCCTCCTATTGGTTGTTCAGAGTGTGATAGGGAGATGGAGGGACGCACAAATGTGTACACACACGTATATACACACAGATAAACCCAGCGGCTCTAAACAAGGCTCTTCATTGTTTCCCATGTGATTAAAACTGAGTGCTGGTGAGTCTCTTATATTGTCATCAGCCTGCTTTTGTGATGTTTGCTGTATGTGTGTGTGTGTGCTTTGTATAAATGTGTGTGTGTGTGTTTTGTCTCCCTGCAGTGGTCCTCCTCTCAATGAATGTCAGCTTGCCTTAGTCCGAGCATGGGCACCGATCAATACTTCATTAGACCTGGATTGTCTTGTGTCCATACAACCTTGAAGCTGTTCCTTAATTACCCCAGCATTAAGGCCCTCGACAGCACTACAGATCACGCTACACTGAGGTTGGCCGGACCCATCAAAGCAATGACCCCCCCCAGCCCTTCCATACCCTCTGCCTCCCTTCATCAGATGCATAAAGGCAAACGGATATACATACACACACATATAGGCACACACATATTAATGCACACACAGGAATATATACACACACATGTGCCCAAGTCTACACACATACATGCATGTATGGTCCTTCTTTCACGTACAGACAAACACAGACACACACAGACACACACACACACACACACACACACACACACACACACACACACACACACACACACACACACACACACACACACACAGAGAGAGAGAGAGAGAGAGAGAGAGAGATACATAGCACCTTGAGACTATAGTGGAAGGAGGAGTTTGATGGGCCAAGAAAGAGAAAAGAGGAGGCGACCTAGGGGGAAGGACTGGTGAGGGATGGAGGGAAGGAGACACTGTAGGATAGAAAGGGTGAATTGAGGGCAATGATGGGGACACAGAGACATCAGCCGCGGAAGAAATAAGTATGAATGAATTTTCAAAGTGTATTCCTAGTAATCACTGCAAATAATGTTGCATCAGAGCACAAATGATGGCAGAATATGTACAGTAGATTTTGTGATTTGTGTGTTCTGATCAGTTCAAAAAGTGTTTTGGGTTCAATTGCACCACATCACTTTTTTTCATTTCACTAGCTGTCTAAAAACAATTAAGTAATTCAGAAATATTTGATTTGCAATATTTATATTGCAACTTTCATTACTAACCTCTTTTTCAAGATCAGAAGCAGAGAGATAATGATTAAATGTCACCAGGCTTGGCGTTTTGACCATGCATGTGTGTGTATGTAAGTATTTATATGAAGTGTGTGGGTGTGCACTTCATGCTTCATACAATATGTCTGTGCATTCGTGCTTTTGGAAGTGTGTGTGTGCGTGTTTTGCACTGAATGCCATTCACAGAGAAAATAGATTTCCAGGAGGAGGAGGAGGTAGGGGAAGAAGAAAAAGAAGAAGTGGGATCAATGTGGAAAAGATGATGTGGAGATGAGGAGGCGAAAACAAAACATATATAAGTCTCATTCCTTTCTTCTTGTGCACTGAGTCAGAAATGGTTGACATTTTTACAAAGCTAGAAATACTGTATGACTGTTAATATAAGTGGGGGGAAAACTGAGGTAATTTTGGGAAGAGACAGACAGAGTGTGGGTGTATGATAGGGATGATGAAGAAAGATGAGAGACAGTACAATGTATTCAAATAGATCATTACAGTGAAAAGAGAAAGGATGGAAAGACAGGCAGACAACGAAGGAGGTAGAAAAGGAGGAAGTTGAGGAGTGAGGGGGGCAAGAGAAAGGGTGAGATGTGGAAGAACAGGCAGATAGGAAGGAAGGGGAGGGAGGGAGGAGGAGAGGGGTGCAGTCAAATGGCACTCATGACAAATGACATCCCCTGTCTCCCAGTCCCCTCTCCTCAGCACCATGATTTGTCATCTCCACTTCTGATATTTTTCATCGCACTATCAAATCACCCTGACAGAATGATATTTTCTAATTCTCCCAGCCTTGGAGCACGGCAAAAATAATGGCCTCCACATGCTATGCACACTCTTTCTCTGTTTCCCTACCTCTCTTTTTATTTTTCATCCACTGACTCACGTAAACATCCGGTGATTCTTTAATAGTGAAAATGCATCATCACAAATATATTGTAGGCAGGACTTGACTGGAAGCAATCCGCTTCTCAGTCATTTAAGCTGACTCATTTAAGAGGTGGCACATGTAACTGTCATTTTCAAAAGGCATATCACTAAGTTTTTGAATTTGCACGTGAGCTGGAACAATAAAAACAAAAAGGAGATAATGTTTTCCTCCCTAGAAATAAAAGTTAGCATTTCCTCTTAAGATGGACTTTTTGACTGCAACTCTTACTGTCTATATTTTCATAAATACATTGGATGGGTTGATTTGCTTCGTTTTTTTCAGTAGTTTATGTGGTGGACATAGTGATAATCACCTCAGTAATCCTTTATCTTTCTCACTGCTAACAGAAGTTTGACAAGCCCCCACCTGCTGAGCCTTTGATTTTCCAACATTTCATCTTCCATTGCTTTATTGAGTATTAATAAGGACAATGTCTTATTTGCCATGACCCACCTTTCCCATAATCTAGGTCATGGCACTGTAAATGAGTTTATGGCTAATTCCCTCTCAGCAGGAGATCACTATCACTGTGGCCCAAAGTCACACAAAGAAATAGGGATTTCTTTAACTCCTCACGTGACGGCTCTGGATCTTTTTGATAACCAAACAATTTTTACGAGTTTACCATTCAGCAAAATGGATGTTTATACAGTTAAGTTGAGAACATGGAAACATAATCTTTAATGTTGCAATTTTCTTCTAAAGCAGTTATAAGCGTATCAGCTTTTAAAACAATAAAATCTCAACCCCCTTAGTGTCTTAGTCAGGAACATTATCTTTTAAATCATTTAAAGTGTCTTTTGAAAAGTTATAGGAACTATGGCCTATAACATAAATAATACAACATTTATTTCTATGTGTGACAAAATAACATATAGGGCAAATTAAGATCTAGTCATAGATTTAATAACAAATGTTGAAGCCTTATAGAGGCATTTTACATATATCCAAGGGCAATTTACTAAAATGTTTGAGCAAGTATATAAGAGATGTCTCCTAAGAGATGTCTTTAGTAATAATGTGTGTGTGACTGTATTGTCAGATGGTTTAGATATACAAATGCTCCACATGCTATTCATAAATACCTTTACCTTATAGAACATGGGTTAGATCAAAGCTTCTTCACCCTGCCTGTGTGTGTGTGTGTGAGAGAGAGAGAGAGAGAGCCATTGTCATTGTCAGTCATGGCTGTGTATATGTTTGTATGCATGTGACTCTGTCCTTGTGTTAAAGTGACTCTTCCCACATGCTAATGTGTGTGTGCTTGTGTGTGTGTCTGTACCAGTTTTACAATGTCTGGGGTAATTATGTATTATCCAACAAGGGATCAGGGTCTTGCTCTAAGCAGCACCCGGGTGTTGTTGTTTGATGTAATAAATGTCATGTATGCATGGCTTCACATGGGTTTTGTTAGGAATATAATGCCAACCGTTAACAATCACATAGAGAAGGACGAACCCTGTTCGTGAGGCCTTACCACTAGCTACCACGAAACTTTATTCATTATTTGTAGCTACAAATGGCAAAGTGGAAACAGACTAACAAACTGTTATATCAAAACACTGAATTATAATGCACAATAGACATGCATTGTCAGTGCCAAGAAACACATTGACTATTTTACATGGTGACAGTATTGTTTGTTGCCTTTCAATGGAATATTGTTATCATTTGATTGCATCGTTATCAATCAACACTTTTCTGTTGTCCAAAGTAATGATTCAAAGCAAGCCTGAAACTAAAAAAAATAATTATTAATTTTTTTGTTTCATACATATGAAGAAGTTGGTCTTATATAATGCATACAGTAACAGTTGATCACCATTCATTGCATTGCATATTAATCTAATTTCTTTGCCATGTCATGATATATATTGATATTGAAAAATATTCAACAGCAGACTGTGATCACCCAGGCCTAATAGTGACCCTGTGCATACTTTCTGAACCTTGTACAGTACAAAGTATAAAGGCCTTGCAAATGCCAAAGACAGGCAGTAAACTGAATAAAAATTGCTTCCAAAACATTTACTGTATGTAAACTTCAACCCTTTGTCTTCAACTTGATCCCCTCTGCTAATTCTACCAAGTATTGTGGAAGTCAGTTTGGCCAAACAGATTTTAAGAAGGATTAACTAAAAACATTATTAGTCTTAACAGCTTGAGGGAGTAGCTGCAATTAGAGGTTAATCAAATGCACTCACTTGGGAATTTCATTCACAGGCTTGTTTTGTTGACTATTGAGCCATCCTGGCATTGTCCCATGAGCACTTTGTTGCAAGGGGGCACAGGGTCTGGTTTATGAAGTTTCAAAATTTAAAGTAAATTTGATTTTTTTTCTTGTTAGACAACCCTATTACTGTGCTGTTGTAATACAAAGTACTATGCCAGCAACACGCTCAAACTGAGAGAATATTAAAGCAATTACAGCTCTTCCAGCTCAGAGACTGGGCCATAGTCAAAAGTAATACTGATGCAGAATAGATCAGTTTTTTATCATCTGAGAATACTCTAAAGATTAAATAGGCCTCATAAATGACTCTAAATGATAACTGATGTATAGTAAATGATAGAGAAAAGATAAAATTGGGCGACTAGTGACTGGAGATTGAATCAATTTATTTCAAAGTATGGGTCTACTTTGGGTCCTACTATTTTTTTAAGGTACAGTGTATGCTTTGCCTTAGATTTCAAATTAACTGTCACATCATCATTTACACACATTCAGCCTGTATAGTCAAGCATTTACATACACACACACACACACACACACACGCACACATATCTATACTTCTATCCTTGTGAGGATGCTCATTGACATAATGCATACCCTAGCCCCATACCCTAACCTCAACCATCATAACAATCTCACCGTCCTAACCCTCAAACTGCCCTATAAAGATAGAAGTACACACACACACACACACACACACACACACACACACACACACACACACACACACACACACACACACACACACACACACACACACACACACACAGACACTGGCTGATTTGGCCAGCCAGGAGATGACTGCTGATGAAGGCCTCTCATAGACAAATGGATATGGTGTCGGGCCCCCGCTCCTATAAGCTCTCAGGTTAATCCGCCTCAAATTTCCCTCTGATTGCCTCTAAACGGCCTTCTCCCATAGTTTCCTACTGATTTCTCCCTGTGAATTTCCTTCCCTCCCTGCCTGCCTCTCAGAACAGGGAATGATGTCTAGCCCGGTGAGCTGCTTCCTTTGGTTTGACCGAAGAATGGGCTAAGAGAATGATGGGGAGGGTGTCAGGGGTGATGGCTCCTGTCCTCTTGTGTGTGTATGTTTGTGTGTGTGTCTGTCCCTAAATCAGTCTCAGGTCGGGTCATTAAAATGCATTATCATCTCACTGTGTCAAGAGAGGAGACAAATACTTTTTCTCTCCGTGTCTCATTCTTACTCTGTTTTTCATATACTCACTGACTCCATCTCGTCAAGGGTGTGGAGAGGTGGTGCTGGTGGCTTTTTCCTTTTCTCTTGTTGGCTTGAATGTAATGCAGAATTATTCAAAATGGGGACTCTATTTTCTCTCAGTGGTGTGGGGGCCCCCACTCAGCAGTACAATAACAGAGCTATAGTCTAACACCCTTTGATTTGTTTCCCACTCATTTATCATGTGACCATTTCCTGCTAGCATTAATACAGAAAGAGAGGGGGAGATGGACAGTGAGAGAGAGGACAGACATAAAGAGAGACAAACCAAAACCAAAGAAGCATACATTCAGAGATGCAGAAAGGAAGGTCAAGTAAAGAGACAAACAAGGTAGGAGGGAGCTTTAGAGAGAATAGAAGGAGAGTGAAGGGAGAGAGAGCATAAAATTGAGAGAGAGAGATAGCAGCGAAGGAGCAGAGAAGATTGCATATTTGAGTTACTGGCCAACAGCTAACAATGTATGCCCTCATGCAGTGCTTGGCAGCAGCTGGAACCTGCAAAGCCTGAAGTGAGCATAAAAGTAAGCTATAATATCCCCATAGCAGTGTAGCAGTGACGTGACATTATCAAGGAGCATTAACAGAAAGTTGTCTGGTATCACTGTCTCTGTACACAGAGACAGAGGGTTCACATGATGGCAACAATGGTGTTCCTTAAGAAACAGAAGACAACAAAAACAGAGGAGCTATGTAACAACTTATCAAATATCTCCTATCTTTTTTTTTTAATTCTAAGATGAACTCAACCAGGCACATTTTTGCAACATTATGTTATGACACAATACCACCACAAACAAACAAATAAACAAACAAACAAACAAACACCTATTGGATTGTTGTCAATTCTGATTATTTCTAATGCTAGGATGTCATCTGTAAAATTAAATATTTTTAATTCCTGAAAAGCTGACATTTTAAGAAGAGCACTGACTGATGAGCCTCATTATTGTGTTAATTTTTTGTTTTTCTATAAAAAGTGAGGTCAACACCAGACTGTGCGATCAACTCCACAAGGCCTGGCTGCTAAAGAACTCTGCCCAGCCAAAACTGCACAAGCCTGCAAGTATAGAAGCTAACACAAACCATTTGTAGTGCTGCTTTTTTATGAACAGTTTATCCATTACAACATGAGATTGTAGTTAAGAAAACTTTGATCCAGTTGGGGGCAAAAAAGGCAAAAAAGGGATAGTGGTTATTTTGTGAGGTTGTTGATGGTTGAAAGTATTAAAATAAAGAGCAATTCTTGCTTTTAAACGACCCCTACATAAAAAGGGTTTAGGAAAATGCGGAAACAATTTCAGTCATAACAATATCTTGTTATACACATTTAGGCATACACACTGTTACACATACACGGCTTCATCCTCCCATGTTATCTGACATCAGCCTAGTGTGAGTTTGTACAGGAAAGACCACAGTGAGCACAGTGATCAATGGAGGTGGTGGTGAGGGCCAAAAAAATTAAACCATCTACAGGGAGCTCCAGTCCGAGAATATGAACAGAAAAATGGAGGTGACATTTGAGAGAAGGGGGGGGGGGTGGGGTGGTGGTGGTGGTGTTGGGGGGTACTGTTGAGGCAGGGAAGGGGGAATTAATAGGTCCGTGACACACGAAGGGTGTGAGATGAGATTTTGAGACCAGAGGATAGAGGGGAGGGAGGGCAGGAAGAGAGAAGGAGATTGTGTGTCAAAATGTGGATGTTTGGAGATTGGGCTTCCAGCCCTGCCAAATGATTAAAATGTTCCCTCTGACATTCATATTCTGCTATCTGGATTCCTGCCTATGTACGATGGGCTGCATTGAATATGAATTCAGAGATAGCCATAAAGAATTTGATCTGAGAGGTGTTTATGGCTGGATATGCAATTTAGGCATGTCGCACATAGTGACAGCGTTGATGTCATTAAGAAAGAAAAGATTTTGTTTTATTATACTTGCATTTTTACAATTAGAAACTATGGCTCATCAGCAGCAGTTCTGTTCAAAAATGAATAAGGAATTCAGACAATATATATTAATTATAATATTTAATTATAATAAATAAAACTTAATTTTAGATGCTTTTAATTAATCTATGCACTAAAAATAATGTACATAAAGTATTTATTATGTTTCAATTTTGCAAGCATTTCAGATATTAATTGAAAAATTGTCTGGCCATTAAAATAAAATACATTTTGTAAATGAATTTTTAAACAGGGCTGACAGTATATAAGATGATCTATAATTAAATAAAATTGAAAAATCAAATGAAACTGAATAAAATTGTTTTCACTACACGTACACATACGCTCACACACGAGCACACACACCACAAATGCACAACAAAAGAAATCAGGGGGACCTCAGACATCAGAATCTCCCTGAGTCTGAGTCGCCATCCCTTCCTTCCCAATGCTCTAGAGATGAGGGTTGTCATGGTTACAGGGGCAGAAAAATCACCCCATGCCCCCCAACCCCCGACTCCACCCCCATGAAACACACACAAACACACACACACACACACACACACACACACACACACACACACACACACACACACACATATGTATACACAGACAGACATTTTTTTTCCTTCAGTTGTCTGGGCATTGCTGATGTCACTGGTGAAACTATGAATTTAACATATAGGTCAGGAGATGCATATCTGGGCTGTGGTAAGCTGTCAGGAGACATAGAAAGAAAAAGGAACAAGAGCCTTGTTGCCTGAAAGTAATAAGACATGAGAGGAAATTCGAAATTCTCCATTGTCTATTGAGGATGTTTTCCTTTTGCTTACCTTTCTCCTTTTGAGGTGCAATTAGACTCTTTTCTCAGAAAAAAAGAAAAGGAAAAGGCATAAAAGGAGAGAAACAAAGAGAGTCTAATTGAAGAGAGAGATGGATGGTGAAACAAAGCAGAGAGAGGAGGAATGGGGCAGATTCTTTGTGAGTTGCTTTTGTTTTTGCTTTTGCTTTGTCTGTGGCATTATAAAGCGTCTTCACTAAGCAGGGGATTACAGTGCACTTGCTTCTGATAAATATTTTAATTTTGATGCGATTTTTAAGCTATCAACATAATTATTATTTTTCATTTTTCTGCCCTCTTCCAACTTGTTTAAATGAAGACCCTTTTCAATAAACAAATTGATATGCATTAAGGGGGATGATGGGAGTTTCAAGTATAAACCTCTCATGTCTATAAAGTGCTTCCTTTACACCACATTACTTGAGTAGACGCCTAGTTAATTTTTTCTTTCTTGAAAGCAGATCTGTGAGGTCTCTAGTTTATACAGATACATTGAGGCACTTCTGATTTTTTCATTTTTACTTTACTTGATGTTTATTTAGATACTAGATTAAATACTAATATAAATATTTTAAATTACTCACTATTAGTTTTATTTGTAACTAAAAATGAACTGAAAACAATCTGTCATACATCATGCATCTGTATGTTTGCTATGTCATCAATATTGAATTAATGAATACAATATTAAACAAAAACAATTAACATTTTGAATGACTCTTAAGTTATAAGGTTTGCTTAAAATTATATATATGCAGGTTAATTAAAATCTAACTAAATTAATCCATTAAAATGATAATTCCTGTAACAAAATAATTTAAGACATGAAATAGCCATAAGTTGCAATCTGCTGAGAAATAACAAATACAAGACGATAATAAATCAGTCAGTATGTGTGGATATAGTCCTCATATAATTGGTGTTTGATAACTCTGACTGACTATTGATCGGCACTAAGTTTTGACAACAGCAATAAATCCAGACCCCTGGTGGCCAGGACACTGCATTTGTTGAATCTGAAATATTTTATCTGTGGCTTAAGAGGAATAGCCACTTATTCTCTCCATACACAGGTTTTTTCTTTTTTTATGACAGCAGTGCTCTCATCTTTCCTCTTAAGTTTTACCCTTTTGTGACCTTTTGGATAGACCAAACGTGTCCGTGTTATATATGGGCTGCCCTATGATGATGGGGTGGGCATGGAAGTTATAGGGGGAGTGCATTAGCCAGTCCCCCCAACCCCACACCACCACACCCCACCCCAACCCACCCCACCGTGACAGACTCCCCCATAACCCTACTTCGCTTCACTTCATTCATTTTGTTCGTCCCTTGCGTTCGGCTGGCAAGGCCTCTAAATCCTCCCTTTATTGTACACGATGCACACAAAGGCTTTGCCTGCTCTCTGATTTCCTTGATATGCCTTTGGACAGCAGCGGTGGCTTTTGTTGGCATTGATGCAAACATTAGCATAAAGTAGCTCCTGGGGACCACCAAACAATCAACTCTACTGTTTCTGGTCAATCCAGTAGATTTACATGGGATGTGTGACCATGTGAATTAAACACCTGTGTCGTGTTTTTCTGAGATTTCAGTTGTTGTATTAGGACCAGCAGCACAAGGTGGCCAAAGATACATGATTAGACAAGTAGAGAGAGATTACCTTTTGGTGACGTGAATCTTTCCCTTGGCTTTGGCCTCAGCTCTTTCTCTCTCTCTTGCTCTTCACCTTCCTCTTCACAGCCAACAAAAGTGGGATTACCCACACACACACACAGACACACACACACACACACACACACACACACACACACACACACACACACACACACACAGAGTGAGAGAGAGAGAGAGAGAGAGAGAGAGAGAGAGAGAGTAAAAAAGTCACTGTGTTTATGGCGAAGGTAAGCTTTTGAGCCATGGGGTTTCCTTCCTAAATAAACTCACATCAGACAGCAAGGCTGGTTATTATTGACCAGGAGGGGAGAGTGGCAAACAACATACTCATTACACATGGAAATGACTTGCTCCCCACTGAATACCAGAATGGGAATGCAAATTGGTGGCTTCCCCCTTTTTGTGTGGTCAAAAATCTAGAGGGTCATTAGTATTTTGTTGGGCTCGTTAAATGTTCCTGAGCTGCATGTGGGAGTCAAGCTGGCTTGGAGGATGTGGCAGCAGTTAAAGGGAGGGAGTCGGTGGCCCTGATGTCTGCTTCGAAGGGTTTGTGCAATCTTTCACGTCTTTCTCATGTGAAGTGATGAGAATATACGGAAGAATAGAAGAAAACAAAGGTTTCCCATGTGGTCGCTTTACCTCTGCCATGAATCCAATCTGCGGAAAAAGTATACTTTTAATATTGATGTCATGATGTCATAATTGTGTTCTTTATGTCTGTGATTTTTAAATAATCATATTGATTTTTTTGTTTCTGTATTTATCAGCACTTGTTGAAAAAAATCACAATGATAGAAAAATGCTAAATTTAGGCATGACATCTGCAGTGGTGAAAAATAAATTATTTGAACATGTGCATATACACAAACCATAAAAAACATGCATGTAAATATATATATATATATATATATATATATATATATATATATATATATTTATATATATATATAAAGCTTATTTGGCACTCATTATGGAAACTTGCCTCTATTTATCAATTTATCAATATAATCAATTGGTAGTTGGAGTGAAATTCTATTCTTCTTTACAGTCCATAAATATATTTTATATATATATTTTACACATATACGTCCAGCAACGTATTCTTCATAATTTACACAATATGTTTTTCTTCCATAATATTGATAGACATCTGCCAGTAATATTAACAATATTGCACATTGTTGTATTTGATATGAATTTTCACTCATTGTCCTGCAACTCTTTTCTTCTGGACTTTCCCCGTATCTGTGTGTGCTTTCCAGGGTTACAGGGAAAACAAACACAATTCTTCAACCACAATGCACGCCTCTCTTTCACCTCACTTCTCTTCGCATTGCATTTATTGCATTTTTAAAACAAGATTAACATGGCCTCTACATTTTTCAGTATCCAAATGTTTAGCACGCAGATGAGAACCAGAACAGTTGTAATAGGAATGTGTCATTATTCATAGTCAAAATTAGCTGTGTGACACTGTTGCTTTCTCAGCGGCATTGTGGTTGGTTTATTTCTATCCATCAGGCACTGGGGCGTGACAAGGGGAAGTGTTGTTAGGACTGAGGTCCCTACAATGTCCCCTGATGTGGACAGACATTATAAATGACATCACCCAATCAGATGCGAGGTGGAGACTGGGAGTAGTGGTGGTGGTGTGTGTGTGTGTGTGTTTGTGTGCATGTGTGTGTATATGTGTGTTGGGCTTGGTGTATGGGAGGAAAAGAAGAAAGGGTTAGTGAGGGAGGAGAAGATGAGAAAACATGGGGAGTCTCACTTGATGTAGTTAATGTGCAGATTTAAGTAGAGGGACATTGGTCAACATTCTCCTTCCTTGCCCCCCCCACCCATGCTTCCTCCCACCCCATTTCTTCCTAACCCCCCCCCCACCCCCCCACCCCGACCCCCCCCCCCACATGGGCTTTCTCTTTTCTTCCTCTCCCCCTCATTCTCTCTCACTCTGTCACTCACCATCATTCTTCCCTTCTTTCCCTTCTCTACTGTTTTTCTCTGTCTCTTATCTGTCTTTCCTGACTCCTTCCCTTCCTCCTTTTCGGGTCCTATGGAATGACTGAGATTGTTGTGGACTACAGTGATCAGACCAATAGGAGGCATAGGTAGACCACAGAAATGCACAGACCTCTTATTTGTATGTTGCACAAAACTGCCAGCATTTCTATTCAATGGAAAAAAGCACAATACATTTATATATACATACTAACTATGTGTATTAAATGAAAAACTTAAACAGCTAATCTGAGTAGAAATGGTTGCTAAAACAATGTGTGGAGCTTCATAAAAGAACAGAAATTACTATGTCGCTGTAAAAGAAACCATTTATACGACTCACAGTTCAGCACTCTGAATGCTACAGGTCTGCTGTGCTATTTTGAGACCTTATGTGAAGTAGATCAGAAAAAAACAATCCTAGTCATCAATAAACAAATTAAGATTCTTACTAAAACTATTAGATTTTTAATACTGTCATTAGAAGTATAGGAAAATACATCTAAAATTTTTAAATACATTTTATATGATATTTGTCACAACTCATCAGTGATAGGTATTGCAATTTTTTTTTCAAAATTTGCGGTTGTTACTATTTAAAAATGTATCTTTCTCACTTTATTGAATATCTTTTTTTAAAATTAAAACTCCTTACAATAGCCAAATGATTAATTGTAAGCCTTGGAAAATGTTTACGTATCAACTGAAGAAAGCTTCACATTGTATATTGTCCATATATTGCCAATGCGCTTGCAAGGTTAAGTTCAGATCTCAGATCTGCTCAATTTCATCCTTTGTCACAACCTCGGATATTTGCCCTTTCTATAACATCCCTTCATGCTGACATTGAAGTTGATGCTGACAATGAAGTTGATAGCCCTCTTATGCTGCCCAAGACTGCATAATCTCAGTATGTATTCAGGTAATGTTGTTTAGTCTTTCATTAGGGGACAAATATAATTGTTTCAGACCTTTTTCTTTAGGTATTCATATTAGTGATCAATCTATTTATCTACTACTACTTCATGGTTCACATTGGTGGTGCAATTTGTGTACAGAACTTTAGCACAGCAAGAGAAACTTTTTGCCCTTGCTGTTCCGGATGAAGTGAAAAAGCCATCCAAAATGTAAAATATCACAGGATCCTTTTAAGCATTCTGCATTATTTTCATTATAGTAGTATAACACCCATGCATGGCTTCATTTACGATTTGATTGAATCATTTTATTTCTGAATTAGCTCCCAAACCCAAACACACACCCATTCACACACACCAGCTTCAGACACTTTCTCTTTTTTACTTTCTCTCTCACTTTTATCCTCTTTACCTCTGTCTCTGACTCTTTCTCTCTTTCCCAGTCCACTGAGTTTTGTGGTAATCCCTCTCAATCATTACAGAGGCCCTTCACTCTTTGTGGAACTTTCTCACCCCTCGTTGCACCCCAGACTTCCATTCATTTTGCTTCTCTCCCACTCCCTCTCTTAAACCAGCCTCAATATTTCTAAGGTGGAAAACAAACAGAAATACATTTTCTAACCCACTGCTTAAAATCTAAAATGGTCAAATATTAGTTGCGGTCTTTGCTAAACATGGATTTGGAGACCTCAAAAGAATTTGTGAATATGTGAATTAGAAAACAATTATCAAAGTGATAAACAGTTGGAATCACTGAAAGTGCTAATAGCACTTTCCATGGGGCAGCATTGGATGCATAAGTACAAGCAAAGAGAATATGAAAACCTACATTAAACTGTATAGGTGTGTACTTGTTTGAAGATACTTTTCCACAGGTAAAAGGTTAAAGACAGCTAATAACACAAGTAAGATTAAAATGTGAGTTTCACTTTCATGCTAGCAATCATTTTGTAACACAGTTTCAAACAGGGCATATCTTGTTTTGGAATAAAAGCTCTGTTTTTCAAACTGCAGCAGTGACCATCTGTAGTTTTCTCTATCTGAGAGCCTAAAACTGTAGCTTTACAAGTTAACCTGCCAATGGCTTCACCCTGGGGTAAGGCAGAGGAGACTATACGTTTGTATGAGTGAATACGGTATGTGTACAGTGTGTTAGAGGTGACACAACCATCCTTGAAAAAGCACTCTGGAGACTCTTGATTCCAAAGCTCAATGTTATGATCTCTTTCTTATTCCAGGATGGAACTTCTGGATTTTGGGTGTTTGCCTTGCAGTGCTATTAGCCTGCTATTTCTATACTTTGTCCTTTAGCCTTTGGAGAAGAGGATTTTAAATTAGCCTGATTGCATTTTAACTACTAGTTTTATTGATAAAGGGCATGGAAAGTAGCAATTAGCAATCCTTTTCCCGAAGAACATTCCTATAACAATCCAATAATACTACTGACTTAATAGATACCTCACATGTAATTGTATTTTTTATTTCCTATGGCATCACTGTCACGTTCGTCTAATATCTCCAGTGAGACTTATTGCTTTGGTGTGATTTCCTGTTCAGTTCATTATTCGGATTACTTTAGTTCAGTTTTAACTCCAATGTTCGTTGATAGCCTACACACATCGATTCAAGCTGTATCCAGTTACGATAATTTTACACTAATGCAGTTTGTTAAAAGTGGAATTAGAAAAGGCGATGAAGTCAGTACACACCCTCCATCGCTATTTATGAGTTTATAAGATGTAGATGTGTCCAGAATAATTGTGTAGAAGCAGAAACATGAACAAACTTTTCACAGACCACAAACTAATTTTCATACTTCCTTTTCTGCACAGCACATTAGAGTCTTTAGCACTATTTATGGAGTGCAACTTTAAGATGTCATCTTAAAGTAAGAAGCTGTGATTTTAAAGTTGACAAAGAGTTCCCTTTCATTTTAGTTTGGGGAAAGATGGCTTGATTGACAGAGAAACACTTGAAGGGTGATACAAAGATAGCTAGCTGGGGCAGCTAGAGAGAGCGAGAGTGAGTTGTGCTTGCTAATTAAAAGAGAAGCAGCTGTCTTTCTTTCTGTTTCTGTAATTCCCTTGTTCCTGGGAGTATTAATGTTTTATTCAGGAGAAACATAACTACAGATGAAATTAATAAAATCGGGCCCTGCCTTCCCCTTGCTATCTCTTGGGGGGGGGGGATTCAAACACTCATTTCTCCCGGCTTTGAAAGTGCAAACTCAAAGTTCTCCGTGCACTGTGGTTTTCATTTCTTCATTTCCTGCATATTAAGTTCTTTTCCCTGTTGTTTCAAAGTGTATTGCCCTGAAAATAAAGATCAATTTTTCAGTACGAGGCTTTGTAATTAGAGCAGTGTTTTCCACACTAGCAGAGTGATTTACTGTACTATTTACTGAATTATTTTTATGGGATGTGTTGTGTGTTTAGTTTTTTTTTCCCCACAAAATTCTCTATCACAAAAGTGAGGAATTTTTAGTCCTGTTTACGCAAGTCTACATGAGATACAGAGACAGGTGTGATTATATTTTAGTATGCTGTGTCTGTGTTGCTGTATTAAGTATGTGTTTTTGTTGTTGTGTGCTTGTGTTTCATTTGACTATACATCCACTCCCTGGGAGTATTTGCCTGTCTGATCACCTCATGTGAGTCTAAATAGGGAGTTGGGAGAGTTGAACTAATTGTGTCATTTTTAACATGAATCTGTGCTTGCCCACATTTTATTCAGTTTCTTTCCTCTCCCTCTCCCCTGAGCCACAGAGTGAATGCAAAGTGTAGCATCCATCCAACTCTGGCTGAATTTTCAATGCTGCATCATTTAATTCCCCTCATGCTGGTGTTTATATCTGTGTTTGTACTCCTACTTGTACCTTTGTGAGCAATTTAATTCTGGGATATTTCTGAGGTAAAGTTTAGGGCTGTGGTTATTACCAGGGTTATGGTTAAATTTTGCATTGGGATTACATATGAAAATTATGCTTGTGTGGGTTCTAATACATTGGTTAAGATTTGTGTTATGGTTCTGGTGAGCCCTAAGTATAGAGGAACACACTCGCTTTTTGCAAGTTTTAGCCCATTGAGTAAAAATCACATACTTTACAATACAACGGAGAATTCTCCAAAGCATACTGTAATTTTTTAGATTAATTTCCTACCATGCAGGGAGCCATTGGTTACAGTTAAAACCAGTATGGAATGAAAATCAACTGAGACTTGAAGCTTTCGTAAAATAGCTAATCCATCACAGTGCAGAATTAAGCATCTTTATTTACAATGCATTCAGAAAGTATTCAGACCCCTTCACTTTTTTCACATTTTGTTATGTTGCAGCCTTATATTAAAATCGTTTAAATAATGTCTTTCTTCATCAATCTACACTCAATATGCCATTATGAAAAAATGAAAACAGAATTTTAGATTTTTTTGCAAATTTGTGACACAGGAAAAACTGAAATATCACATTTGCATACATACCCTTTTAAGACTGACCTGAATGCTTTGAAGCATCAAAGCTTCAACCGTTGCCATGGTAATTGATGTCCAAATCAGTATCCGAATGCTGCGTTTTTAAAAATAAAAACATTATATATGCATTACCACAAACATCCAAAATAGTCTACCAAATAAGAAATGGCAATCCAACATTATTTATCATGCACCAACATTAATTATTACTATTCATTCTCAGACAACGACATTTAAACTTAGTGATAGTTGTGATAGTTTTGTGTGTCATGTGACCAGCGCTGACAGTGGGACACCCCCCCACCCCCACCCCCCACCAACACTTTGAATATTCATGCGTATTCACAGTGAAGCTATGAGGCCCCTTAACCCTTTGATATGACACTTGAAATTTAACTCAGGTGTCTCCCATTTGTCTTGATCATCTTTGAGAAGTTTCTACGCCTCAATTGGAGTACACCTCTGGCAAATTCCTTGATTGGACATGATCTGGAAAGGCACACACCTGTCTATATAAGATCTCAGAGCTGACAATGCATTTCAGAGCAAAAACCAAACCATGAGTTTAAAGGAACTGCCTGCAGAGCTCAGAGACAAGATTGTGTTGAGGCACAAATCTGGGGAAGGCTACAAAAAAAATAAAAATGGCTGCACTGAAGGTTCCAAAGAGCACAGTGGCCTCAATAATGCTTAACTGGAAGACATTTGGAACAACCAAGACGATTCCTAGAGCTGGATGCCCAGACAAACTGAGCAATGATGGGAGAAGGGCCTTGGTCAAATAGATTACCATTAACCCAATGGTCACTCTGGCTGAGCTCCAGAGATCCTGTGTGGAGATGGAAGAACCTTCCAGAAGGAAAACCATTCACCGATCTGGGCTTTATGGCAGATGAAAGCCTCTCCTCAGTGAAAAATACATGAAAGCCTGAAAGAGTTTGCAAAAAAGCCCATAAAGGACTCTCAGACAGAGAGAAACAAGATTATCTGGTCTGATGAAACCAAGATTGAACCTTTTTGGCCTCAATTATAAGAGTCATTTCTGGAGGAAACCAAGAACCGCTCTTCTCAATGGTGAAGCATGGTGGTGGCAGCATCATGCTGTGGGGGTGTTTTTCAGTGGCAGGGACAGGAAAACTGGTCAAACCTGGCCCACAGTGCTCAGGACCTCAGACTTGGCCAAAGGTTAACCTTCCAACCAGACAATGAGCCTAAGCACACAGCCAAAACAATGCACAAGTGGCTTAGGGACAACTTTGTGAATGTTTTTGAGTGTCCCTGCCAGAGCCCTAACTTGAACCCAATGGAAAATCTCTGGAGAGACCTAAAAAGGGTTGTCCACCGATGGTCCCTATCCAACCTGACAGAGCTTGAGAGGATCTGCAGAGAAGAATGTCAGAAAATCCCCAAGTCAACATTTGCAAAGCTTGTCATGTCATACCCAAGATTCAAGGCTATAATCACTGCCAAAGGTGCTTTAATGAAGTACTGAGTAAAGGGTCTGAATACTTAAGTCAATGTGTTTTTTCAGTTTCTCCTTTTTAATAAATTTGCAGACTATTCTAAAATTCTGTTTTTTCTTTGTAATTATGAGTGTAGATTCTATTTACATATTGAGTGTAGATTGATAAAGAAAAGTGAAGGGGTCTGGATACTTTCTGAATGCAGTGTATGTAGTTGATCATATACAGTACTTTCGAGCAGGGATTGGATTCAAGGAATTTAAGATATATGGGGTCCAAGCAGATACTAAATTTGATGTGTGAATATTCATATTTCTTTAAATTGTTGACTTTAATGTCTTCAGCCACTAACATGTTTGCAAGCAGCTATGTATGGAATTCAAGCTAAATGACAGTCCGCCACAACACCAGCCAACTACCAAATGTTTAGTCTTGTTATCAGTGAATTAGGACAATTTGGAAAATGAAATGCCACACCATCTCCGCTACAGCAGAACCCTGCCATAGCCCTGTGACTTCCATCCTATCATAGTATGTTGTATTTATCAAGTTGAACGAAGAAGCACTCTGGCCCACTCTACCTATTGTTTCTCTCTTTTTTTTGCCTCTTTGTGAAAGGATCAGCATCAGTCAAGATAAAGGTTGATGCTGCAAGTCTAAGATGATGTGGCTTGATACTTTCAAAACCAAAGTATCAAGCTAGAAAGGCTTGATACTTTGGTTTTGAATATTTTTACATAGTTTGGGGGTGGACAGCCCAGTTTTTATTTAGACAGTGCAAAGGCAAAACAGGGAAAAACAGGAAAATAAATCTCTGGTGGAATTTGATCATATGCCTGTGGTGGATACACATGTGTTTCCAGACACGAAAGACATAACTATCTAACTATTTCTTGGCACTCACTGACACATTTCAGTAATTTGTGTGTCATCCACAAACACACTAATCTCATTATAAAAGCAGCAACTGAGTAAGTCCACATTTTGTATATCTCAGGAAGATATGGCTTTCTGTAATGGCAGACATATTTAATTTATGCATATTTAAGTGTGAGGACAAATATGTATTTATCCAGGAATAGTCAACTGATCATATTCAGTTTACTCCAATGACATGCTGCTTTACAATTGTACAGCAGCACTCATGGGAGTTGCCTAGTACCACCAAAGTTTCACTGTAGCAGTCCAGGGTTAGATGCCATGCTAACAAGTACAGTGACAGATGTATATATTAATTTTTCCACCAATATTTTGAAAATGCACAAAAAGGGTAGATGAAGGAGAAAAGGAGAAGTAATTGAAACCTTTGCACCAGACTACTTCACTGTTGCTGAATCTAAGTACATCCGAGTGTGTGAAACCATTCTTCACACTGCAGTGAGTACTGAGGCTTCTTAATGGCACTCCCTGTGTCTTAGCCCTGTGATCTCTCACTCCACTGTGCCTAAGCCACAAAACCTTAATGGACTTAGTACAACACAAATAATGAGATACGTTGATATATGTTACGGAAAGCAAGATGTAAAAACCAAGAGAGAGAAAGGTGATCAGACCTGAGCGATTACATACCAAATTTGGATTCTGGTATTTAGGTCCTGGAACAAATAAAAAAAGGCACACAGATGCAGACATACACACACTAACACACATGCAGTGCATACACATATCTTTACCCACCAACTGCAAAGCACATATTCACATGCAATCACACACATACACACACAAGGTGAGGCAGCGCTGTCTGGTTGATCAATAGTTTCCTGTGCTGGGGAGGGGTGATGACTGCAGACAGCAGTCAAAGCCCTGACGACCAGAGGGTGACACCTCTTATCAACTGAGCAAGGTGAAATGTCAAACACTGGATCTGGAGCTCTCTCCCTCACTCTCTTTCTCGCTCTCTCTCTGTAAATCCTCCCTCTTTACTACAAGAAACCCTCAGTTTCCCTCAATTTCTCTCTTCAATTCTGATTGTCTTTCTGAAATTCTTTCTCCAGACCTCACAGGCATTTTTTCTGCGAATTTCGATCTCTGACTCAGACTCTTTCTTTCTGTCACCTAGCTCTGAATTTTCTCTTTCTGAATTTTACCCCACTCTACTACTCTCAATGAGCTTGTTTTCCATTCTTTCTGTTTTTCAATCTCAGTTTCTGTAGCCAGTCATTTCTATTATCTGATTCAGTTAATAACAGCCTCATCCCTTTCTTTCATCCATCTATTTCTCTGTTTTGCTGCATCCTCTCCACATGCTCTTCCTCTATTTTTCTCACTCTCTCCAATACTTTTATGTACAACTGTTCCTTTACTAAATAACTTAATCCAGCATTTGTTTACTTTCGCACAGTAACTACACAACAGCAGAACAGCCTATTGAGCAGAACACAGATATAAATATGAATTTGAATATGGCGACAATGTTTGTGGGGGTGTTTTAGTGCTAATCTGGTTTATATGCGCTCTGCGTGTCTTACACCCTCTCCATTTCCATGGCCCTGAGCTTAATAATAACACTGTAGGATTAGTGCAGGGTGACTTCACACAATAAAAAAAAAAAAAAAAAGACAGAAAAAATTCCATTCTATCGGATGTAAACAACATAGGCAGCTGGAATAGAGGCACATGATTATGTATGAATTCAGTTAAAAGCAAATTATACATATATTAATTGACCGTCTTTTGAAATAAATACTGTAATAGATGATCTGATAAATGTGTCTAAAGAAAAACAAATTTAAATAGAGGAAATTCTCCCAGCTTTCCTGTTTTATCCCTGATAGGTAAACATGCCTCTCCTCAGTATGACACCACCACAAACACATTTCCTCTCTGACCACTGCATAAAATTTGGCATTAATTCCTCATCTGGCAAAAGGATTATCATCTTCAGATTGGATTTATGATCTCATTGTTTAGGCAGGTTTATCCAGCCACCATGTGTAGAATTATCATTAGAGCTATAATCCCCGCAGACAACTCACACACAAAAACACATACACAGCCTCCACAGTTAAATGCCCAGAGATGATGGCGATTGGCAGTTAGTGACTCTTGACTTCTTTGTTGTTTTCCGTCAGTTAAAACACATTCCCTTGCATGTTAATGGTTTCTGTTCTTGGTCAGGTCAGTGATGGTGATATGAAAAATAATAACAATGAGATAAACTGCGAAGAAAAAAATACCCAGATGTTGGTTGAAGAGAAATTATATCATAGAGGTGAATAGCATATAGTTTTTTCTGTGTCTACTGGTTTTCTCATTAACTCAGTCACTCTGACTTGGTTTACTGACTCTCTCCAACTTCTATTACTCAGTTAATTATTCATTCACTCATTCTGTCACCTATTTACTCAGTCTCTGCATCATTTGCTCCCATGTATTCCCTCTTTAACTCCCCTGTATTTGAAGTAACTCTGACACTCACAGGGGCAACAGATCATAAATTGAGCCAGATCAAAATATCTGATTACTTCCAAAGATAATTTCAAGGCAACATTCAATTGATTTCACTTCATAAATGTGGCACTCCACTTTGTTTTTCATTGTTATTGTAGAATCTGTCTTTAGGCCAAATGGTATAATTTGGGGAATGCTAAAATACCGAGGTGAGATGTACAGATCATTAGCTGATGTTTTTGTCAACATCTGATCAGCATTTTCTGAGATGCCACTTGTTTAATTATATGAATGAGGTAGCACCCATTTTTGCCAATCAGCGTAATTTTGATACCAGATTATAGTGATGAGATGCTTTATACAGATTAAAAAAGAGAAGACTTTCCCAAGTGCCAGCTACCTCAAAACTCAAAACACCTTCTTTAACCTGTCTCACTCCTTTCATCTACATCTCCACTTCATGACTAGAAGGGATTTAATAAGTCAAATAAATACAAGATAAGAGCTTTTGACTTAATTCAACTGGCCAGTTTATTTCAAGGAAAGAACACCTGTTCTTAATCTTTTGTGCAGTGAATGCACATCATTACTGATTCATACTCCTCGCAATCCCCTCTCCCTGATAAGTCATCGCTTACACCCCCTCTCCTCTCCCTCCGTGACTCCCCCAGGCTTCACCATCCCTAATCAAGGCCTAATGAGCCTAATTGGTCATTAAAACATGCCAAAGTATGACACATCAGTGCTACAGCATCTGCCATATGGTAGGGGTTGGCCCGAGGCCCCCAAGCTGCCAACTGTTCCCCCATCACTGCCTGAACAGTGCTGCACTGACTGACAGCAGCTGCAATGGGAGTTTTTTCGCCTGTTGATGATTCAGCACTCACACTGCACTGAATAGAATAATGACAAGACAAAGTGTGTGTGTGATGTGTGTGTGTGTGTGTGTGTGTGTTTGTGTGTGTGTGTGTGTGTATGCATGTTGACTGGCTCTAACTAATGTTTGACACTAACTAATGAATATGTTTCATTATTGATTAATCTGTTGCTTATTATTTTTTAAATATAATTTACTTGTCCAAAACCCCAAAGAGATATAATTTACAATGAAATAAAACCAAAATGAATAAATTGAAAATAAATGTAAAAAAAAAATCATAAAATAAAACACATAATTATCATCGCCAAGAAATAATATTTATAATATTAAATTATATTTTAGAAGCTGGAATAAGTGATGGATTTGCACTTAAGCTTTATAAATAATTCAGACAATAAATTGCTTATTATAATTGATCTAGATTAGTTTTTTGGTCAATTGACATATCATTTCAGCATCATTAATGTTATGATTGTTGGACTTATTAAACATTTTACCCTTTTTTTTCATTGTTTTTGTGCAATATAAATGGATCTGAGAGGGATAAGAAAAACATGGCCAATATATTTGGACATTGTCATTTTTTATTTTAAATTTTTTTTCTTTTACCTTTGGACTATATTCTGTGTTCTACCAGTGACCCTTGCTCCAGGGCAGAGAAATGAGTATTAATATTATATTTAGTAATATTTAGACATCCTATTGCCATCAGTGTGATGTCAACTGCATCAGTAATGTGTTGATATCACAATGCTGCATGGCCCACTAATTATTTTGTCTCTATAAACTAAGAGCTGTGAGGCCTGCCTCCCTCAGCCAATTTTCTTGTGACCTTAATATGACCCAAGCTCAGTGCTACGTGGCTGGTTTCTAGTGTGAGTGTGTATGTGTGTTTGCATGTGTGTGTGTGAAGAGATTAAGCATATTTTACCAAAACAAGGAAGCCCAGCATCTAATAAGAAATGATTATGTAAATGATGTGTTGGCAGCTTTGATACCACTGGTGTTTTAAGTGTACCTGGGTGTGTGTGTGTGTGTGTGTCATGGAATCAAGCTTGAATTGATCCCATCTTTCCAACAGTCAAAGAGAGCCCCTTCAGTTTTTGGTCAACATCACTGCAGTGATGGACATTACAAGTATTTATTTGATGCAAGATTCAAATAAATGAAAATAAATATGAAATTATAAATTTGATTGCAGCTCAAGAAATAAATCAAAGTTTTGTATTCTTTTTTGTTTGTTTTTTTTCAAAAATGCATTGTTCAAAAAAAATCTCTGAGATTTAAGGGATAAGTCTGGAATATTACAACTACTTATTTTTTTAGTTTTGGATATAATTTTATTAGTTATAATAAAATTATATCCAAAGACTGTACTCACCAAAGTATTTATCAGTGGTCAAACAATCAGAGAGGTTATGAACAAGCCAATAGTTGCCAGATTATATAAACCAATTTATTTTGAAACAAGACCAGAAGTTGCTAAAAAGTCCTCATACAGCAGCAAAACCGTGTAAGCACACAACTGCGGTAAGTAGATTAGGTCAAAATTGAGCCAGGAATTTGGTCTGTAAACTGTTCTGTTGGTTGAAATTCAAAAGTGTGGGTTCTCTCTTCCAAACAATTTTGGCTTACCTTGGGGTTTGTTTAAAACCTTTATGTTGTGTTTCTTGCCCCAACTGACATACTGTATGTTTAATGATATTATTATGTTCCAACATCTTAGCAAGTAACTTGGTGTGTACAATGTTATTATGACCAATAAGAATGATGGCCAAAGGTTCAGAACTAAGGCCCAAGTTGTTTGTTTTATCCTTTACTGCTTCTATCAAAGGATTGAGTCTATTTTTGTAAATAAATCCCTCAATACCTCCCTTAGTATACCTTTCTTGCCCCCTCCTCCCATCATTCTTCTCTCCTCTTATTTTTTATGTCTCTTTCTCCAACTGATGTCTTCATCAGGGATAATTCTAGATCCATGCAGAGTGCAGCCAATTTCCCTGCTATTAGATATATACTGATTGAAGGCAACCAGTACCTGTCAGTACAGCTTTCTTGTATTTGCCTGCATCCTGCCTGACTCCAACACAGCTGATTATTGGAGACCTCTCATAGGAGTATCGAGCTGCTGTCCCCACTCTTGTTACCTAGCTGATAGTTTCATTGTTTAAATGCAGATAGAGGTGGGCTATTGAACAACCAAGACACTCGCCCCTAATGGTAAACAAAACAATCGGTGTGGCATGCAGAGAGAAAGTGATTAATATACGTAAGGGGGCACATTATGAACATTGCAATCTATATTTTCTGCTGGTCACGTCCTCTGTGATATTGAGATGAAAGTGCTGTGAAAGATGGATGAAATGTCAGATATAGCAGAGGTGAAGATGAATACACATGAGGTGAAGATGAATACACATGAAAGACAACAAGTTTGTGCTTCAGATTACTGCTGAAAACAATGAAATTATATATAACCTCTTTATTCTATTTTTATTGGCCTGTAATTGTGTTAAATTTCATACAGTACAGCTTGTCCACATTCTACAACTCATTGTTTCTTTGACTGATACTAGATATGCCTCTTTTCACTCACCACTTCTTAAGAGCCTTTAATAGTTCCATTGTCCTTTCTGGTGATTTTTTCTGCCATCATTCTCTTCTTCTTTTTCCTCTTTTTCACCTCAGTTCCTGTTCTCAAAATCTTTTAATTTGATTCATCTGTTTGTATTCTCTTCTGATGACATGACGATTTGAGTGAAATTTCCCAGAAAATCACACAGACGTTTTTGTGTCAGAATATATGAAGGCTATCCAACAATACTGGCTTACTCAAAAACATATGTCTGTTTGCAAAGTAAGACAAAAAAAAAAAAAAAAAAGTGAAAATTGGAATTGTTCCTTTTTTGATATCTTGCCCTGTCTTACAGAAGTTCAATCTAATGTGAATGAATGGAGCAGCAGTCTCATGTGTGATGTGTGAAGTTTTAAAAAACATTTACTTCTCTCTTCCACCTTGAAAGCCCTGGGTACAGGCTGACCCATACATCAAAATATATCAAAGAAAGTCTTTTGATTGAACTTCAAAGTGAAAGGAGCTGTGTGATTTGGCAAGTGATGTACTGAAACTAAAAAACATAGTTCAACTGATTTTTCAATGCCTTAGAGTTTAGTCCTCAAAAGCCAGGGAGAAAACATGACAACATTTTGTCTTTAAACTTATGGCTTACATAAACCCAATTAAAAGCTAAATTTTTTGTGTATTATGGGTTTCGTCTGGTTCTTTCGTAGGGTACTTGATTCGCCAAGCTCAGAGGTTTAGTTTACAGAAAGGCACAATTGAGCTAGATATAGATGCTGGGACAGATAAAGTAATTTACTTGAGCTTTAGTAGAAGAAATCCAGAGCTTTGACTGATACAAAACAGTTCCTTAAAATGATATTTGTGTTTGTTTTACATTTAATAAATACAGTTCTTCCAGATGTTATTGATAATCTCTTTCTTTGTCACAGATAGAGACAAATAAATTCCTCTCTTATGATCTATGCACACACGTTTACAGTTTTGGTTTGGTGGCTATTTGTATATATGACCTATAAATGATGAATATATTAGAAAAGCTGTAAGATAGGCAATGCAGTTTAAGATTATTCACCTTGGCCCGTAAATAAAACATTGAGAAGCTCTCTCAGGAATACTGCTCATGTCTGTTGACCTCTGAAAGGTTAAACCCTGTAAAAAAGGTTAAACCTTGAAAGAATTATTTTCATTTCTTTTCATCCATTTCAATCAATCTCTGCCCCTTTGGGAAACAGTGGATTAGGTTATATGCTTTGTTCTTACTTACTCAATATCACCTAATGCAGTTTTTGAAGTTTTTCACACAGGTGGCAGTGGAAAACAAAGTGCTGTATATTCTCAGGCCATACACACAGGGTGCTTGCAGGGTACAATTAACTTTCACTTACATAATGGAATCACTTACTGTAAAGCAACTCTGCATACTGTGATGCTTTTTGACATTTAAAAGTTAATAACTTGCCATTTTAAAGGCTGATGACAGCTGGGATACTTTTTCCTCACTTTGCTCCGCCTTTCTGTGCCTATCTGTAAGCTACTTAAGGTCAAGACATCAAACACAAAACAATAAATTTTCTTGACAACATAGGGTAAGTTCAGAAACCAGTGCTGTGGCCAGAATTCAAATTGTATTAAACATCAAAGGATGAAAAAAAGTCTTCGTCTTCTGACCTAATTTCAGGCCATTGAGTTGTTTAATGTACGTGGTCCATTTTACATCTTTAACCTCAGGCTTACATCATGGATGAAACCAGATGGCTCTTGATCATCTCCCAGTGATAATTAGTTCTGTTCTGAGTAGAGTTTACCACTTTTACATCATAGGCTTTTTTGACATCATTACTGCTTTTAAGTTATGAAAGTGCTCAACAATATCCATAATGCAGCCCTCATCTATTTGTTTGTTTGTCAGAGATGCATGACTCAATTAATCTGAACAATAAAAACAGAACTCCCATTTAACTAGTTAACCCTCCATCCCATTTGGCTCATTAGTACCTAAGTGGTGCCACAAATGGTCAGAATGATGTCACTGATATGAATAAAGACCATGGGAGTGATTGGTTTAAATGTCTGTGTAATTGAATTGTGTCAGCCAGATATGCAATTGAATTATGTTTACTTCTCTGGATGGGCTTGTGTACAGAGAATTCTGTGTGTGTGTGTGTGTGCGCGCGTGTGTGTGTGTGTTTGTATGTGTGTGTGTGTGTGTGTGTGTGTGTGTGTGTGTGTGTGTGTGTGTGTGTGTGTGTGTGTGTGTGCGCGTGCGCGTGTGCATATAGGGGAAAGGGGAGAGAGAGATGGTTCAACAGAGAAAGTTCAGCATCTGCCTCATAACAGCAAAGAGAAATTAAAACTAAAGTGGAGGATATCAGAGGTCAGTTCACCCACATTAACTTACATGTATATATAAATAAATAGATAAATAATAATTTCTCACTTACCTGGTGGTATCTAACCGTATAGAGTTTAGGTGTTATTTGCCCAGTATATGAGATATACTGCCTCCGCTGCAATACAATGGAGGTGAAAGGAATTTTCTTGGTGATGCAAGGCATTGTTGCTATGAATTATCCGGTGGAACTATTATTTATAAAAAAGACACATTGCTTATGATTGGTAAAGATATAGTCAATTCAAAGGGGCTTATTAATTTGAGTTGACCAACCCTTTAAGATGACAAGAACAATGACACAATTCTGCCAAACTTATGACCCCTTTTACATTTTCAGGGAACTGCCATCTGCTTTAGGTTCAGTATTCTGACTGGTTACAATATATTTATGAAGCTCAGTATTTCAGTGTGATTTATATTTGTATTCTAACTGTGTGCAGGACATACTTACATTCTAATTTTTAAAATAATGTTATTGTATAGATAAGTTAATTTAATTGTTCTTTCTTCTCTAACTGGTCAACATTCTGGAGAGCAGCCAGATAAAATATACATGGAGAGTTGGACATACATACACATTAGGGGCATAGTATGAGATTTATACATGTTGGGTCAACCCCCTCCAGTCTCTCTTTCTTGTATATACACACCCACAACTCAGCACACACACATCTGCTATCTGACTTGGCAGACCCCTAACTGTGACCAATCGGTTGGTGTAGAGCTTGGACAGTCAGATTATCAGAAGACACAAGCTCCATCTCCCCTGGTTTCCATACTGTTGTTTCAGTCAGTCATTAGAATAACAATAACTACAATACATACACCACCATAAGCTGAAAGCCATCCAATATGCTGTAGCTGCAGGAGTGAGGTTAGGAGATACAAGTGTGTGTCTACATACTGTATATGTGTATGTATTTGTCTCTAGCAAAGAATGGACAAGATGTTAATCGCAGCAATCTTTGTCTTTGTAGACTATAATCTTTTACAACACCAACAATGGTGTGTGTGTGTGTGTGTGTGTGTGTGTGTGTGTGTGTGTGTGTGTGTGTGTGTGTGTGTTTGAGTGTGTTTGTAACAGTCCAATGATGCAGCAGTGATGATGGCCGCGTGTGGCATCCCTATCATGTGGCAAAAAATTGATTAGCTAAGGGTCACACACAGTAGAGCCTGAAGAGTGTGTGTTTGTGTGTGTATCTATGTGATTAAATGTGTATGTGCTTGTGTGTTTGAATGTTTATGATTGTGTGTATAAATGTGTGTGTCATCAGACCTCCTAAGATGAATATTGACGTATTGATCAGGTGCTTGTGTTGCTTAAAGCCATTTGCTCCAAGGGGAGTCCTAACAAACACAGACACAGACACAGACACAAACTCACACACACACTCACACACACAGACCATGGCTTGTGACAACTGTGTCATATTTTCTATGAGGACAGTTGCTGACAACCGCCATTGTTTCTCATCATATTGTGACATTGTCTTATCGGACAGACGCAGTGTGCGGCTACAAAGCACACCTGCCACACGTCCATTCACTGGGATGCTAATATGAGTTCAAAAATATAATACCATTATAGAACATAATAGCCTTATGGCCGATCTATTGGCTTTCTACATGTGCTTCTGTATTTTTAGAATGATGACATATCCAAGATATATTTTCTTAAGAAGGTTTAATGTGAACTGGCAACACATGAAGAAGACATGTCAATAAAAGTATAGAGGATGAAATGAACCTGGCCCGTGGTCACAACACCTGGTATAGGCATTTGTGTATAAAAACAGCACAGGGTTTCAGAAGTTACAACGTAAGGATGTCAGGTGGCCTAGTGGTTGAGATGCATACCATATAGCCACAAGCTCCCCAGTTTGATTCTGGCTGAGGACCTTTGTTGCATGTCATATGCCTGTCTCTCTCCACATTTTAATGTTATTATCAAATGTCATTTTACTGTCATTATCAAATTAAAAGGCAAAATACCAAAAATAAGGGGACACATTCAAACAAAACCTTATTGTTTAATCCTATTTCATGTCTGGATGTATTGCTTAAATTAATCAGACCTGACACCTCTGCAAAGATGCATGATTAATCATATAACTTGTCATTTTGTTCTTATTTTAATTTTAATTATTTTAGTGTAAAATCAGTTGGATGAAAATTTATTTGAAAGCAGTTTGCTGAAGTTTGACTAAATTTTTCTTTCTTGGTCTTGACTGAAACATTGACAAAAAAATTTTCACAACTTTTTATTCAACTAATCTTTTGATGACAAAAGAAAACATGATGTAAAAGAAGGCTGAAATGTCAGATGGACTGCAAATGGTAAATAGACTGCACTTATATAGCACTTTACTACCCTTATTGACCCCTCAAAGCACTTTACTACAAGCCCAACACACACACAATACACTGAAGGCAATTTTGCATTTCAGTGACTTGCCCAAGAAAAGTTTGACAGGCAGACTGGGGGAGCTGGGGTTCGAACCAACGACATTTTGGTTAATAAATGACCCACTCTACCGCCTGAGCCATGGCCACCCCAGATACATTCAAAAAGTCAACTAAAACCAAACTAAAATGTTTATTGGCAAAATATGAACTAACATGGACCTGATCTCAGGATTAAGACTAAATCTAAACATAGCTGACAAAATAACTAATGCAGGTTCTTCCACACAAGGCATGAGGGGTCACTGAAATGGTTTGATGAATATAAAAATGATATGAATTGTATGCTGTAGCATTCACAGTCATGTGGTCTCAACCCAGTTGAACACCGAGGGGGCGATTTTTTAGCAATTTGTTGGACAGTGCTCTCCACCACCATCATCAAAACACTAAATAAGAAAATATCTTTTGGATGAACGGTGTTCATCTCTCCAATAAGGTCCCAGAGAATCTATGCCAAGGAGCATCAAGCTGCTCTGGCATCTAATAGTGGCTGAACACCCAACCAAGGTTACAGGGATTTTTACTTTGTCACTCATCTGATATTTTATAAGATTTCAGTCAGACTCTGCAACCTAGATCTATGATTGTGTCAGTTTCCTCCACAGGCACTGGAACCCTTTTGGAATTGTAGGGATTATTATTATGATTATTTTTATTAATTTCCGCTAAAAGTGTCTGTAACTACATACACCAAACTCGGCTTAACTATGTTCAAAAAGCCACATGGTTTTTCTATAATATGTTATAATTAGTTTTTTTCTGATAACTTCTGAACCACACAAGCTAGAAACCAATTTTCTTTTTTCCCTGGATCTGTGGATGATTTCACCACCTGTTTGAAGGGCACCCACCCTTGCTAATCATATGATTTTCTGCCATTTTGAGTTGTATCCAATGCTTAAGTATAAGTTTCAAATTTGATTTAATCTTCACAAAGTGTCACAAATGAAAGATCTGGACCAAGCCACACAACTACATTCTGTTTTTGGAGTTCCACATCTTTAAAATTATGTCATTGAGGTTAATTTCCCATAAATTTGATTTAAGCTATTGCAACCAAATTTGGTGTTTATGTCTGATAATTAAAATGAAAATGCTACCAAAACTGAGTCTAAGATTGTTTAGAATCTGGAAGTGAAATGTTAAAAGTTTCAAAATCTGTTTGAAATTGAGGATGTAGTGACATTAAATGTTTATGGCTTAACTTGCAAATGTCCGATCAAAATCTATCTAGTTGATTACAATCATATGAATTTTCTTTCAACCTTTTTATCTGTAAAATTTTAATTTTCATGAATATTTAAGTCTATGAGAATTAATGCAAGTGCATTAATTTTCATAGACTTGTGTTTTATTTGACCTTAAGGTTTTGAAAACAGAATACAGCCAGTTTACCAGCAGAGTTGATAGTAGGAGTGAAGGTGCTTACTATGAACCACTGGGGTTCAAATCCAGAGAAGGACCTTTGCTGAATATCACCTCCCCACTTTATCCCTGCTGTTATCTTGGTGTTATGGGCATAAAACACCAATAAGTCATCCTTTTCCATCATGGCGTACTGATCACCACCATAATAATTCACAATGTTTTACAGGTCATTAGGTTATTCACTCTCTTTGACTTCAACACAGCACTTGCAGTACTTGACTTGACTTGCTGTCAGTGTAAGCTCTCTCGTCTTGATGGTCTAATGATCTATTAATGATGCATGACCTGTGATAACAAAGTCACTGCTTTGAATCCGGCTCTCCACCTTTGGTTTTTGCATCTTCCTGTTTGTCTCCATTGTAAACTGTGTTCACACACATGTTAACTCTTGTCGTATAAAGTGTGTCAAACAATGTGCTTGGACATCGCTTGAGGCTATATTCAGCTATTGAAATAAATGTTAGTTGTAATTGGTTACCTATAAACACTTGCCTCTTAGTCAGTGCCGACTCTTTGGGGAAAACAAACAAACAAAAAAAGAAACTTGTAAATGTGAATTTAAACCTAAGTTTTTGCCTCAAGCATACTAGCAGTTTTGAAGCATCACCATCATCCAAATTGCTTGTAATCAAACATAATAGAATTAAAACAGTTATAAGAAATCTGTGTTTTTTAATGAGCTCAGAAACCATCTCTTACAACACAACATCAGTCACACTCTGTCATGTCTGCCTCCCTCTGTGTATATGTGTGTGTGTTCATGTGTTTATATGGACTGCAATTTAGATAAATAATAACCACCAAACAGTGCAATGATTCAGCATTATATACACTTTATCAATCAAGCAATCTGAGAAGCACAAAAGCAATTAGTTAATGTGTTTGCCTAAATTCATAAGAAGATGCAATTAGCAAGGGGAAACTGATAACCTTACATCATTTGTCAGAGAGGTAGAAGCAAAGGCACAGCAGGAGAATGAGGAGGAGGGAGGAGAGGTGAGCACAAGGGGGGAGGTGACAGGGAACGAAATAATTTGTAATGCAAAAGACATAATACTTGAGAGGACAAAAGAATAAACTTTGCTGACTGAAAAAGGTCTTATCTATTGCAGCTAGCAATCCATCTCCCACCCTTGGCCTCCTACCCCTCTCCCTCTCTGTCTTTCTTTTTCTAATTACAACAGATGGCATTGAAGTGGCAGCCGGAGCAAATTTCATCGGGAGGGGATAAAAGCAATTAGACATTCAATTTGGAGTGTAATTAATCCTACATCAAAGCCTTCATTAATGATCGCTCGTTAGTGAAACATGCCTCTCTGAGAGGCCCAATAATAGCCCTCTTCATCAGGGGATCAGCGCTAAGAGGGAAATCAAACAAGATTAAACAAAAGCCATTGTTCCATTGGTGGAGAGACAAAGACAAATGAGGTGGTGAGTCTGGGGTTTGACTCACTGTCTTACACACATTTTCTGACTCAAAGCTGTTTTTCTAGTGAGAGATCTTAACTTTTAAAACTCTGGCTTAATGTGATATCCTCCTAAGTCAATGCTTCAGCACTTGAGTCCCCTCTTAGGCCTGGATCACACTAAATTTGAATGCAGTACTTTCTTAAAATTTCAATGAAGATTTTCCATCCACGTTATTTATATTTTGATGTATGCCTTTGAAATTTTAATCCAGAGGATCTTTGTTTGTTTTTTTAACAGTTTGCTTGGTGACGTCTTTGTTGACAATCAGTCATCCAATGGCATTTTAACACATATCCTGGAAAACACTTTGCAATCAAATCCATTGCCGGTACTGTGACAGCTTTACCTTTGGGATTTCAGTTGAGTTTGAGTTTCTGTAGGTTGTGCTCTTTGTGTTTTTTCAAGCGTGATGGCTGTTGCTTCTGAAATAAACTATCCATAAAAACTATATAACTAGACAGGTATGTCTGTGTTTGAATCCAGCAATTTAAATACTGGACAAAACAAAACACTGTATAACATTGATGCAAAAACCCATAATAAAATGCAATATTGCCATAAAACAGAAACAACAATAGCAACATCTCTCAGAGTTGACAAATAATATAATCTCTTGGTATATATGAATTATATATTGTCATATTTCCAAAGCCTGTATACAAATTGTGGCAGCATTGCATTGTAGTGTACTGAGGCGTCGTAATTGTATCAGTTGTCAAAGCGTTGTAGGATGAATTGGACCAGTCTCAGGTTTTTAGCATGTTTTGAATCAGATTGGTCTTGGTCTTGGCTATTTTTGTACACATTTATTTTTATTTATTAATTTTTCTGTCCATAGTAACTTTTGAATGTCTTAAGCCCCTTATCCATAGAGTACTCTTAAGTATCTTAAAAATTTCACAAACGGAGAAGGCCTAGGAATGAAAGGCTAGCTCAGCTAGTCATGACAACACATAAAACTGTATAAATAATTTTATACTTATTCAGGAGTTGTAGTTTATACTACTGCATCATGTGAAGGTAGTTAAAGACAAGACTGAGATGTTTTTGTACTGAATAGCGTAAAATCATTACAACCTGAAAAACACACATTTAATCCACTTCATTTCCTGTATATTGTTTTCTTTTTAAAATCTTTTCTCCAGCTTTTGTCAATGCTGTTGTGGCTAAGTTATCATTTCTACACTTGCACAGGTAGGAAGAAGAGTTAGTGACAGTCTGTATCTCACCCACACAGATAGTGCTGTCAAAGCATGTAGCATCTTAAACAGAAGCTCTGTTATGTTCCCTCTGAGGTTGTTAAGTTGGGGCCATAAACAACACATTTTATTATGGTTAAATTATAGTGTCGTGGTGTGTAGCACATAAATTGGTCATTGTTGTGTGTTTCCAAATGAGGTGTTTATTTCTATAAAAATGTTAGTGTGAGTGTCCCTTTTCTGGATGTACCAAACAAACAAAAACAATATCTAAACAGAGACAGCTAAGCTGGCACTACTGTGATTAATTGTCCATATTTATAATAGCACAGTACTTTTAACACTTTGTCAAGTCAACAGAGCTTAGTGACAAAAACAATTAGGCATTAGTCTTGAGAAGACAACATTTGAGCTTCAGGTGTACTGTATCCAGTTGCATTCTTGTGTCATTTTTGTGTGCTGTGTGGCCCCTAGAAGGGATTCCAATCAATCTCTGATCTCAGCAAGGAGAGTCAGGTGAAGGGTAGCAACAAGGAACAGTACCCACATGCAAAATTGACATGAGGAGGTGAGGAATGAGGTAAGAACATGGGGAGAGGATGAATAAGTCTGTCTCTGACTGGGGGTGCCTTCAAGAATTCTAAGACCTTATTTACTCTAGAGGAAGGTTTATGTGTGTGAGTGTGAGAATGTGCACACAAGTGTATTTTCCCAAGCATCTGAGAGTTTGTGTGTGCTTTGTGTGTATGCTGTCCGTGCACATGAGAGTAATACAACATATCTTACGGAGTGCATGCTTGCTGTGTCTGCTGCCCCAAACACACAACCACGATGAGCAGATGAAAAATAAATTTAAAAAAAACAACAGAAGAAAGGGAGAATTGCAGAATAAACAATCAGAAAGAGCTGTGGCTCCAAATAGTCATCTGGCTAGCTTATGTGTGTGTGTGGGTATATGGATGTATGTGTGTGTGCATGAGGGATGTCTTTATTTTACTATTTACACTTTGCCTTAGATTTAAAATGTATCTTCATCCTTAGAGTGGGGGGTCCATTGAATATTTAGTGCTTTTATCCTGAAAGTGGCTATGTGAAGAACTGGTCTCTCAAACAGGAAAGAAAAAATCCACCAGTCAGACAAATATAATTAGCAAACAGCTCAGTAAGATGCACAAGATTTCCTGTATGCCACAAATATTCTTGCTACATAAACATATTTTAAACTCATAATATTAATTCATTTTCACACAGTTATGTGAAATCTTATCACCTTCTTACAAAATACTCTCTTTTCAAGTCAAATCATTTTGTTTATACAGGCTAAAATTGTAAAGCCCTTTGATACAAATTTGTGATGAGATTTTTGTTTTGCATGCTAAAAAAGTCATTTAATGCACAATACCATGACAGAAAGTAGTCGAGGGACTTTTTAAGTCTTTGTATGTGTGCAAAAATATTTTGTTTACTCTGTATTTGTAAAAGAATTGGTTGCGTAGTTTGTTGATGGATGGACACAGTAATGTGAAAAAATAAACATAAATTATATACATGGGTATGTGCCATTTTTGTGAGATCATAAAGCCCCAACACCACAACACAGTATTTAGAACATTATTTTTTGGGGAAAAATCTGCCTTAGGAATCTTTTCCTTTGTCTCCCTGTCTCTCCCTTGCATTTCCAGTCTGTTTGGTAGTGGAGAGGATTTAGGAGGATGCACAGTTTGTCATTTGGTCAGTGAGATAGATACTAAGACTTTTGGCAATGACTTATTTGAGCTAATGGTCCAGAACATTGTGAGCACCCCCACACCCAGAGGCAATTTCGTAGGCGCACTGGGCTGGTACAAATGGCCTCTGGTATACCTCTGTGGTCAACACACACATGCCAGGCCCTTAGACATACACTCATCAGCATGCACATACACTTACTCACACATGTACACAAACTTAAAATATCAACAAATTCAAACCTCTCCCCATACCCACCATCTATATGTCCCGCAGAGACTGTATTTGCCAATTTTAAAATTGTACTAAAGTCCACATGAAGCTACATATAAACAAAGGAGAGTGTGCAAGAGGGACCAGAAATAAAGAGACTTTCAGACACAGGTAGAGACAGTGTGGGGTAGATATAATGAAAAAGAGATACGAGAAACATACAGAGGACAAGATAGACAGACAAGCATATACAGAGAAAGGAAATTAATGCAAAAGGGAAGGTAAGATGAAGGCTGCTGCAAGGCAGGCAAACAGAGGCAGGTCTGCTGAAGTGGAACAAACTTCTAGAAGAAGAAACAGTGAGTATCTGTGATTAGACTGTCTGACTTCATTTCTGCAGTGATTTGGTGGTTGAGAAGACCTTTAATTCCCTTTGAAAAGTCCGCTCTAGACAAGACTCTTCCGCGCCATATTTAGACTGTCTGAACTCTCAGCAAGAGACCGGAGTGACTGGTCAATTATTTACTCCTGGAGAGGACAGACAAATCAAGCTTTTGCATTAAGCACACAAACACATGCTGACATGAGAGCATACAAGCATACAAACACATGGACAAATGCACACTCAGACATAAGCATACACAATAACATCAATGCTCACAAACATACAAAGTAGCGTTTCCTATTTTCAAAGCACTGTTTATGTGCATAGATGAAATAGACACGAGAAAACAGCAAGCAAACTAGGTTAAGAAAAACTCCTAAAAGCCCGACTTAATTAACCAGTTGATTCTAAACCTTTCCACAAATCCTAATCTCACCAGTTCACAAGAAGAAGACAAGGATTTAAAGAAAGTGTCAATCTTCACAGTCACATAGCGATACATCCACTCACTGTGGAAAACTTTAGGAACATCATACAAATAAATGGTAGGGCTCCCTTTGTTCTCAGCCTCATTTCTTCATGGCATTGATTTCTCAAGATGCTGGAAACATTCCTTTGAGATTCTGTTCCTTGTTGACATGACTGCATCAGATAATTTCTGCAGATTTGTCAGATGCACATTCATGCTGCCAATGCTCCCATTCTACCACATCCCAAAGTTGTTCTATTGGATTTAGATCTGGTCCCACTGAAATACACAGAACTCATGTTCATGAAACCAGTTTGAGATGACTTTTGCTTTGTGACCTGGTGTAATATCATGCTGGATGTAGCCATTAGAAGATGGGTAAAATGTGATAAAGGGATGCACATGTTCAGCAACAATTCTGTTCATACCAAACTCTGACCCTACCATCTGTGTGCTTCACCAGAAGTCGATATTCATCAGACCTGGCTACATTTTTCCAGTATTCAACTGTCAAGTTTTGGTGAGCATGTGCCCACTGCAATCTCAGATTTCTGTTCTTGGCTGACAGGAGTGGAACCTGACATGGTCTTCTGCTGTTTTAGCCTATCTTCCTCAAGGTTCAATGTGCTGTGCATTCTGTGATTCTTTTCTGCTCACCACAGTTTTGAAGAGTAGTTATCTGAGTTACCATAGGCTTTTGTGTCAGCTCAAACCAGTCTAGCCATTTTCCTCTGACCTCTCTGATCAACAAGGTGCTTCTGTCTGCAGAACTGCCACTCACTGGATGTTTTTTGTTTTTTGCACCATTCTGAGTAAACTCTAGAGACTGTTGTGCGTGAAAATCCCAGGAGATCAGCAGTTTCAGAAATACTTAGACCAGCCTGTCTAACCATCATGCCCCAGTCAAAAACACTCAAATCACATTTTTCCACATTCTGATGTTTGATGTGAACTTTAACTGAAGCTCCTGACCTGTATATGCATGATTTTATGCATTGCACTGCTGCTACATGACTGGCTCATTGGATAATTGCATGTATAAACAATTTTTCAGGTGTGCCATATAAAAAGCTTGGTGAGTATATCAGGCAACTTTTTTTTATCTTGTTTTCATTCTTGTTAGAAGATTGTAACAGCAGTTGAACAAATTGATTGAAAACTAGAGGTTAAGGTCAAGTTAACCTGCCATATAGTAGATTTGTTGTGAGGTATCAGTTGTCATAGTAACAGACACAATTTTAGTTTAGCTTTTTTACTTGTTAACTCGTTAATCTCTCACAGCACACCTAACATTGTAACAAATGCGTTTTTTTATTCAGTGGTAATAACTGAAAATCTTGATCCACATTTTTTACTGTAATACAATTTTCTGTCTCTTAAAGACCACGATAACAAGCGATCCCAAGATGTTCCTTTTTTCATGTTAGGCAACCTTTTATCTCTTTGTCTTTTCTTTACAAATGGCTAACTCTGAGACACTCACACACACACACACACACACACACACACACCTACACAGAAACAGCATGCATAAGAAGGCAAAGCGCTCTTACAGTGATGAACTGTCGGGCCTTTGCAGAACTCAGACACAGCCTATCCCAGTGCCAGTACATGATGATGTCAAGGTGTTCTAAGGCCTTTGTGCACATGTATGTATTTGTGTATTTGCATTTGCCTGTCTTACTCAGTGTTTCTCCAGGAAGGGAAGCCTAAAAGAAACATGTGGGTGGAACTGTTTTGTTTGTTGTTCAGTTTACTGTCTTATGTTTTTTTTTTCTGCTTACTTTAGAATGTTAAATATGATAAACCTGTGGTTAAATTACAGTACAAGGTTTTAAAGGACAGAATAATTAGAAAAAAACACTCCATTTGCTTTCATCGTCTATCGTATTATTCAGACACATCCAGAATTGGCAACACAGAGCACAGTTTAAAAGCTGGGTTTGCACAGTTGTGTTACCACCTACTGACCTGGATCTGCTAGTTATGAATGAACAGGGCATGAAGGTAATGTCACCTCCAGCACAGAATGTTCCGTGACTTCTGCTTTGAGCAACTGATGTCCCCCTTAACAAAATCGCATCTTTTGGAAACCTCCTTTTTTTTTTTTTGCTGTAGTATTTGGTTTCAGAGTGACTTATATAAATGTTTAAAGAAATCTATTCCAGGTAGTTACCATAATTTGTAAAAAAAAGAAAAAAAAGAAAAAATATTGGTTGAAATTATTTGTTATTCATTTTTTTAAGCTCACAGTAAAATGAAGCCCATACAAAATTAAAGTGCATGTTGTGCCATGTGCCCCGTTACCCAACAGACTGGCTGTTTCCATACTATTTTTGAGTCTAATCCATTAAATATCTCATGCACATAACATACACACCTCCCAACACCCTCCATCACACACTCATCTCCTCATCATTAGCCTCCAGGTACTCGTGTGGAAGTTCAAAGGTTGCATGAATTATTTTATATTATTTTATTTTTAATTTTTTTCAACCCAAAGCGTGAGGCATCAAAGACAAAAACATAGAATCAGGTTTAGCATGCTTCTAATTTCCTTCTGGCCTGCACATTAGGAAATATAATTACCCAGGATAGTTTTAAAACACTGCAGGGTACGTCCTTGCAATAGTCAGATCAGAGTCCAATTGAGCCACAGTGGGCGCTGTTAATTTTGTTTTCATTTATTAGCACATATCTCCTGGAGGTATTTGGACTAACAAGGTTTCAGAGAGGCCGTGGTTGGGCTTTATGTGCCCTGTCAATATTGATTTTGCTGAGCACTGGCCATGATGAGGACAATACACATTGCTCTGTTTTCTTGCTTACGAGAAATGAATATAGTGTGGCCTTGTTCTGTGGGAGACAATAGTGTAATGACAGAAATGATGATATTGACTCATTGCTGGAGGTTGTGGAGGATGATGTTTGTCCATGCGAGTGAATGACACAAAAGTGAATGAGACTGAAGTCAAAGGTTCTGCCCGATTTGGTTCCTTCAAATAAGCTGGTATAAGTACCAATAAGTGGGACTGTTGTGTATCTTTTCAGGTATGCAAACGAAGAGCTGGCCTTAGAATTATACCGTTTGTAACTAGCACATAGAAAAAATAATGCTTTTAGTAAAGTGAAAAAGAAAAATATTCTATTCAACTGGAGCCAAATCCCAGCCAGTGGTTAAAGGACTTTTCCTGTTATTATTGCAGATGTTCTGTTATTCATGAATGTTACTTGTAGGAAAAAAAGTTTGAATACACCCAACACTGGTCACAAAAACACAATTATTCTGCTTACAGTCAACCTTTCAGTACTTTTTAACCTTTGTACACTCCATTCGTAGAATAATGCAAATAAAAGTTGCTTTATTAAGTTGTGTACATAATTACAAGTTGGAACTGGTAATTAATTTTGATAAATGAGTTTCCAATTTTTTTTTACACCTTTCTGACCTTGAAACTCTTTCTTGGAGCAAAATGACCATTTTCCAACATAATTGAAAATTTGCAGTCAATAAAGATGCTATTTTACAATCATTCTGGTGCTTTCTCTCTGCCTTTGTTATAGTGACATTTCTCAAAGTTACATTTCTTCATTAAAAAAATACAACAAATTTTAAAGGATTTTGATCTAGGCTCATAAATTAGCAACAGCATGCAGCAGACATTCTCAGCATATACTACTGTCTCTACTGACAGTAGCATCAACAGACCAGACTTCAATGCATCCAAAGTGTGAATTGAGTAAGGGGAAAACTCACAGTTTCATTGTTAAAAAAAAACTTCCCTGTCACTGTGCTAGTATTATAGTTAAGAACTAGAATCCTGTCATGTGCATTTTCTATTCATTTAACCCGTGAATGGCACATACTCTGTTGTACCTAATGTCCTTTACAACTTCTAAATAGTGTTTACGGCTCCAAACAAATATGCCAGCTATTCTATGGATTAAGTGAGTCTCCTCATATATACTTGCCATTGCTAATAAAAAAAGATGGACTGCACGGTATCCCTGCAATACCAACACTGTTTAGCCACAGTTTTGGCTCATGGGTGTACATGACCCTTGAGCTAGACATTCACAAGTTTTGCACATTTCCTTCAAAGCCAAGACCACTGAAGAGATAGACATGAAACACACATATACAGACATGCTTAAAAGACATATACAGAACAATAACTGTTCAATGAAAAGGGTGGAGGGCTTACATATGTTTACTTAAAGCTAACATTTGCTGCTCTTTCATTGTACAGCTTTATAAATGTAGAAATGTTTTATTATCTTTGGAAGGTAAAGAACGTGCTTTAAAAAAATAATTTATGGTAAGGGTAACTTATAACTTAAATATGGTGGAGAACATATGATTTATGAACAAGATAGAGATCCCTCTGCATAATGTAAAGAACTAGAAAAGTATTGGTGTTAAAAGTTTACTTATTTTTTGTTAGAATCTCCTGGGATGAACTCAGGGGTCTCTCCTGTTACTTGACTACACGTAACAACCACTGGACTAATTCCCATCTTTTGAAAGTGGTGTGTAGCTGAGCAGCACTATGGTGTCATGTGGTGTATTTTCCACTCACGTCTAGAGATAACTGTATTGACCCTAACTATTATGGTCTTTCTTGCTTGGAACTGTGGTTGTCTGCACCCTTAACTGAGCTGTTTCATCACCATGATGTCCAACGCAGGTTTTGCATGTAGCTAAAGAGAAAGCACCATTTAAAAAAAAAAAAATCTAACAGATACAGTAAAAGTCTGACCGTGTTCTGATATCTTTTGCCATGTTGCAGAAGTTGCAAAGTCTGATACTGTTAACAAATCTTTGAAGGCAAAGTAAACACCTTCTTCCACTGCTTTCCTTGTTCTATAAAAAGTGGTCTACACTAAGAAGCACCTCATACCATGTTGCTCCTGTCATGTGCAAAACCATTTATGCCCTGCCCACATCACAGGCTCTGATGGTTCACAGTCACACCACAGATACCAACAATCAGGTCTATAAGTAATGATGGTTTAGATGGAGCTTAATCAACAGGCTAAATATAAGGAAGAGGAGGAAAAATCTTGGTTACACCAGTATTCTTCCTTAATAGCTAGTAGTTGTATAAACACCAAGAGGGGAAAGGCTCCAACTCTGGCTGATGACATTCCTCACCATGCATTTCGATAGTGCCTGTGAATCAACAGTTATTACGTCATCAATAGCTACAAAAGAATAATCCCTAACAGGCTTCACATTTGTTGCATTAGAATAATTGTTTGTCTGCATTTTTGGGTTTATTTTTGTGTTTTTTTCACCCTCGGCTCTGAAAGGTCATTGTACCTCATCCTCCTGACATTTAGAGCGTTGATAATATTCCCTCACATATCAATTTCACCTATTTTCTCATCATTCTCGTTTCCCCCCGGCAGAAAATGGAATCATTTGTGCTTTCAGCATTTGTTATTGATTGAGAGAACTCTGGAAATAGAGGGTAGCCATTATGGCAATGCTGCAGCTACAATTAAATTGAGTTTTAAGCAAGCCTGCAAATGTATCCTTTCACAGCCATGTCACAAAAGCTTTTAAATCTATGAACCTCAGGATGGATCAAATGCCTAAAAATAAAAGCATTCTCATCATATCGAAATCTATTAGAATTTCTGCTGTTGAGAGGTTTTCCAAAATTCTGTAGAATGTGACAGTATGTGGCAGTGTTAAAGAGAAACTGCAATTAAGATTGATTCTCTGTCTAGCATTTCAAAATGTGCCATTGTGGGTAAAAAAAAGTCATTCAATGACTATCAATGCATACAAGATATCTTATTTTTTACATACGCTGAATTTTTGGCCTGTTTGGTTGCTGTAGCTCCTTTGGAGGAAAATAATGAATAATATTGGTTAAATATATGTTCAATGGTGATTCGTGGTGTGGAGAGAATCAATACATGTCTAAGTATATGTATGTATGTGTGCATGCAGGGTCACGTGCACACACACACACACGCACACATACAAAAGGGTGGGTAAATACATACAGTATATCATCAGTGTAGGAATCTGTATTTCTCAAATATTTGTAGCTTGTATAGATGCTGGTCACAGAGAAGTTGTGGACTGATTTCGTCAGCACTTGACATCTGCCCCCAAGCCCCTTTTGCCCTGCACCCAGGGGACAGTGCATCAGGCCTTGGCAGGAGAGGCAGTAGGACTGCCTGAGGCTGGGTCTTCACCACATCATCCCAGCTCTGGTGTGGTTGGATACCAAGGAAGCCATGGACCTCTAGCACCTCTTCTCAGCATTCATAAATAATGCTGCCTGTTGATAATGAATTAGTAATTGCCCAAACTGTTTTATTTTTGTTGACCAAGGAGCAGAGGAGCTTGTAAATTATTAGTACCCCTTCCCTCCCTGTAGTCATGCTCCTAAATCCCCAGTGGAGGGTTGTCGGCTTTTTATGGCCTGTGAAGCAAGCACCACCCCCAACACTTCAACTGGCCAGTTGGCCCTACAACCATCTAACCCTGCAACCCCCCACTCCCACCTGTCATTCTCCTCCTAAACGAGGGAACCTGTTCTCACTCAGTGACATTCACTTGCAGACACAAACAAAGTTCATAATCCAAGTAAAGGTTTTCAGCAAAGGTAGACGGCAGATACTTGATGTATTCTGGACTAACTAGTCTGTAGCGTGGTGTAGAGATAAACAGCAATTTCAGCCAATTTCCTTTTTTTTAAAAAACCGAGTGATGAGCCAAGTACTGCAGCTGAGGCCCAAAAGACTACAGAAAAGTGTCAAGTTCCTAAAAAAATGGAAGATGCAAAAGGCCAGAAATGCCAAACAATGTTTTAAACCAGAATGGCAAGAAAAGTCCAAATGGTTAGGACATGAAAAGGTGGATGGAATAGAAAAAAAGGTTATGTACCATTTGTGAGCGGGCAGGTGGAACAAATGGCTTTACCAAAGGGTCAATTGATTTGAAATCCTCTGCATTGGCAGAGCATAGTCAATTTGTTGTAGTCTATAGGCTGTGATCACTTTGCAAAGTTTGCGAAGAGTTGCAAGGAGTTCAGTGGTGCTGACTACTTTTAATAAAATACATTTGTTGGACCATAACATTAGTGTTTTATTGCTGTTTAAAGTAGGCTATTATATGGATATTTAAAACATTTGTCCAGTAGTTGATCTATATGGCCGGAATTCTAGAAAATTAACGACCATATTGGCCATCAAAAAAAAAAGTCTAGCTTAAAATTTGGTTGCAGCCTTACACTAAAATTGTTTAAAATATTTTTTTCCCTTACTAATCTACACTCAATATGCCATAATTACAAAGCAAAAACAGAATTTTAGCAATTTTTGCAAATTTATTAAGAAGGAAAACATTTAAAATATCACATTGACATAAGTATTCAGACCCTTTGCTATGATACTTGAAATTTAGTTCAGTTGCCTCCCACTTCTCTTGATGGTCTTTGAGATGTTTCTACACCTTGATTGAGTCCACCTGTGGTAAATTTTTCTAACTTTTCTAAAAGTTTGCTGTGTGTGTTTGTTTGTTGACTGAGAGGAAGAAAGACTGTGTGTGTGTGTGTGTGTGTGTGTGTGTGTGTGTGTGTGTGTGTGTGTGTGTGTGTGTGTGTGTGTGTGCTGGAGAGAGAGAGAGAGACAAAGAGAGGGACAGAGAGAGAGCCAGAGAGAGAGAGAGAGATTCAGGATGCCAGACTCATAATGATCCCTCCAGAGAGAGCTTTCAGTTTGTGTCCAGCTCTGAGGCCCGGACATAGAAAACGGGGAAATTAGTCTTCTCTCTCAATAACCTCCGATGAAAGTCTGCCTCCTACCCACTCCTCTGTCACTGGCTCCTCAAGACAATAAGCCAATTAGACCAAATCCAGCTAAGCGCCAGGGCTCTGTGTGAGTGTATGCCGGTTTGTGAAAATATGTAAGTATGAGTTAGAGGTGAAAGGGAAATAGAGGAATACCAATACAGATTCCTTGTGTATAATTTTCTTGATTCTATGGATCTGGGTGAAGATGAAGATTTTAAAGTAATAATTTGTGAAAATTTCATATAAGTAAATCTCCACTTGGCAGGGATTAAGGGTGCAGTGTATTAAGGGTGTCTATGTCCATTGATGTAGTGGAACAAATCAAAACAAATGAGATTTATAATCATACACCTCTAAAACTCTGACACAAAGAGTCCATATATATAGTTCTAATCTTGAATGTGTAAAAATTTTAATGGATCTAGTAGCAGGTGATTCAGCTTAGTCATTTTAGGATAACTCATAAGGAAGTTGTGTATTTTACATTTATAGAGGTAATAATTGTTGAGTTATTTGGAGCGAGGGGGAAGAAATGGGTAGTTAGCATGTACAGTAATAGCTAAGAAGGCAGTGAAAAGTAAGACTTGAAGAATAGAAATTTACACTTAAGCAACAGGAAAGAAACAGATATCACAATACTGATGACTGTTAAACTTGTGTCTCTGCATCAAATGTTTGCTTTCAGAAAGCAACATTTGGAACTTGGAAAATATGAGCATTTCATGGTATGAATGTTTTAAAAATGAAAATGATTAATTTCTCATAATTAAAGTGTTTAGTGTGAATGGATATGTATATGTGCTGATATTAGTGATAACAATGTATGGGCTCAAATTAGGGTCAATAAGATTTTGAGCTTTTAAAGTGTCCACAAATAATTCCAAAGTTTGTAGTTGTGAATCTTTTTAAACCTACAAAATAAATCTGCATGAGAAATTCAAGTTTGTGCATGTGTAGAAAAGAAAGGCATTCGAGGAAATACATGTTTTTTGTATTTGTAAATAAAACTATATATTTATAGAAAAGATTAATATTTTTATGACAATCCAATCATAAAGAGTCCAATCAGAGGGTAGGTGGTTCCATTGCCTGAAAGGTGTAGTAGATTTTCAATTATATGTAATGATGCTGTAGAAAATAATGGTAAACATTTAATGTTCTGTACATGTATGCAAACCTACCTGGGTTGCAGAAGAGCCCACGCTATCGTTCATCAAATCTACTACACCTTTCAAGCAATGCAACCATCTTTTTTTTTTCACAAATACAAATCTTTTCTAGAAATACAAATCTTTTCTACACATGCACAAAATTCGAGTTTCTCATGCAGATTTATGTTACAGGTTTACAAAGGTTGGTTTACAACTGCAAACTTTGGAATTATTTGTGAGACATCAGTTTGCAAGCTCAGCCTCTTTTTGGATAAATTTGTGCCTGTAATGCTGGTAATATTGTGTAATGTGTTTCATTTAGATACTACCATTTTGTTAAAATGGATATTACTTTTTTTCAAATGAAGGATATTACTCTCTCTCCCTGTCTCTCTTCCCTCCCCATCCCCCTCTCTGCCTCTCTGAGATATTGGCTTGTCTGTTCATTCCATAACTCATACTTTACTCGTGATGCTCAATTAAACTGCATACATTAGGGGAGTTGATTGGGAGGTAGGACATTTATAATCAAGGATCTTTAATCACCCTGGGGACCTGGAAATTTCAAGAAGGCACACGCACAAGGATACATTCAAAGGCATACACACACATTCACACGCAAATGCACACAAATCCTTAAACAAACACCCTTACTAGGCAACAAGACATGCACAACCATTCAAACGTACAGAAATGCATGCACACACATACACATACTTATCACTTGGTTATGCCGACCTCAATCAAGCCAAAGCTTGGCAGCCTTGACTCCATTTTTCCCCGCAACTCCTCCTCTGCAACCTGGTCCCTCAACCCGAACCCCATATTAATGACAGCAGACTAGTTAACGTATTAATGAATAGCTTTGGTTTTAATATGCTGCTCACTAAATCACGCAAGGCAAGCAGAAAGTGTATTAGTGCTTTGTAGTTCTCTGGTGTATATTAAAACTATATGGGGTGATTTGTATAACATGTGTGCCTGTAGGTGTTTTTGGGGGTGTTTGTTTTAGCAAGCCCTGTGTGTATGCATATCCTGTATGAGCTTATATCTCCGTCAATGTGTTGTGTAAAAGTACATTCCCTGATTTTTTTCATAACTGAGTTTCAAAACAACAACAGTGCTGGGCGGAAATTTGGGGATTTACGATTTTGATGTGTGCATTTGTTTCAAGAAAATGGTCTGGTAAAAGATTTGTATGCAATAAAAAGAAAGTTCAACATTCACTTCCTGCTTTTCTGCTTTTGACGTAAAGGCTTCATAAACACATGCATGCACAAACAGAAACATGCACAAAAAATGAGATGCATGTTTTACAGCAGGAGTTATTTCTGTCAACTTGGACAATCAGTTATCGTGTGCAAATACACCCCACTGTCAGTTAATCTCAGTTGCTGCCAGTAATCACATATGGAAGTGTGAACGGGATGTGAAAGGTAGGACATAATTAGAAATATTCCCAGTGGCTGTTTTGTGACCGGGAACTCAGTGGAACCTCACTTTTAATTAAGACGAGAAACTGACACACAAACACTCATGAAAGCACACAGAAAACATCTAGTTCTACATTCACAGTATACCATATGTACTACACATACATATGTACACATTAATAGCAACACAAACATGCACACACACACACACACACGCACACACACACGCACGCACACACACACACACACACACACACACACACACACACACACGCACACACTCCCAGTGAGCAACAGGGGAAATAAAGACTTGGTTTAAAGAGGGCTTAGAGCCGTTCATGACAAAGAATGAAAGCTAGGTGCATGTGTGTATGTGCAGGTATGAATGATGTATTCCAGGTCTTTCATGACAAATTTATTTGTTTATAAGCAAGGGATGAAAGGAATATAAGAGTAAGAGAGACAGGGAAAGAAATGGAAAGATGTAAATATCATAGTGGTCTGGTAGTGAGATTGCAATGTGGAAGTCTTGCACTTAATACTCACTTATGCACTCACATATGTACGCATTATTCTCTTTTTCTGTGGTTCCTGCCAATCTTAGTGCATCCTGACCCTTTTGAGTGTGTTTGTGTGAATTTTGTGTCCATAGAATACTCTGCACACATGCTCACACGTGTGAAGTCCCCAATCCATTCATAATGCCATTTTTTATAGGATTCTCCCTCATTTTCCATTGTATGACCACCATTAAATACCCACTACATTATCGAGCTCCTATCTGCTAATGACAAAATAGACAAAGAGAATAATCAACACTCCTCTCCATCTCTGCTTCTTTCTTCCTTCTATCTATTTTGTATCATCCCCCCCCCTCTCCTTCTCCCCAGTCATTTGGATAAAATCAAATGATTTTCATAATGTCTGTGTGTGTGTGTGTGTGTGTGAGTGTTTGTGTAAAGAAGAGGAGAGTGTACATTCACATTGTTCAAGACTCTATTTTTCAAATATGAATGCCAGCTATCTGACACGTTTGCTTCGTGTGTGTGTCAGTGTCCCTGTGTGTGTGTGTGCGTGTGTATGTGTATGAAGACCACGGACCAGATGCAATAATTGAAGGCCCTCCTGCCGATTTCACACAATCAACATACCCACATTTACCCAAAGTAAATCAAAGATTGAAGGGAGAGTTGGTTTTGAAAAGGCTGTCAGAGCCCCCCCCACACACACACACACACACACCACAGAGACATATCTGACCAGATCTCCCACATTGCTCTTCCCTTTCCCTCTCTTCCCGCTGAATCCATCCTGCTCTCCATGCTTGTCCTTCATATTTTTTTAAAATCCACTGCCCTTTGCCTTCATATCTGCCCAGATCTCTGTCATTGTCACCACCCTCCCCCACAACCCACAATCCCCACCCATTCTCCTTCGCTTCCTCCCCTTCTCTTCATCCCCCATCCCTCCACCTTTTTTTAATTCTTTTTAATGAAATGGAGGACCCTTCTGCCAGTGGAGGTGATCCTCATTCGCCAGTCCCAGTGTGCACTGATTGTCTGTCTGCAGAATGGCTGGGGAGAGGGCTGAATAGGATAGATGAGTCTGTATTGGCCCTGCTGCTGTAATTCACATAATACTGGTGCTCCTATACTATTGCCACCACTGCTCTTTCTTTCTCCCCCTTCTTTTCTCTCGTGTAAAGAAAGATAAGGCTCAGAGATATGATCCTGGAGATGAATACAGTCATATTACCAAAAAGCTAGGAGGAGCTGAGCCATTCATTGTTTCACATTTGGTGTCACCACAACGTATACATGGAGCTCATTGGGTCTATCTTGTCTAGAGGTTCAGAACAGAGGGAGGGAAGACAGGCTGGTAAGAAGGGAGGAAAAATAAGAGAGTAAGAGACAGGCTGCTGTGTCTGTTATTATCCACAACACATTTGCATTTGACGTCGCCACCGTCATTTTCCTTCCTTGTGTCTAGATCTAGTCAGAGAGCATTTTCAGGATCACAGCAACATGGGGGAGAAAATAGTGAATCAATGCTTCCGCAGGCTTTTGAAAGCAGGGTTAGTGTTTGATGCTGCGCATTGGGTGAGAGTGAGAGAAAAAGAAAAATATGTACAAGGAAGTAGTCACTCTTTCCCTCCATCCCTCTCCTTCATTTTGCTTTCTCCTTTGCTTTCTTGCCATCTGTCTTTCTTTCCTCTCTCTTTTCACTGCTTACCGCTGTCATTGTTTCATTTAGCCTGTCTAAAAACATAGTCTTCCTCCCCAGATGTAGAGGGTGAGAAATTTCTACGTGTGTTACCTTTTCATCTATGAAGAATCTTAGGGGAAATCAGGTGTCTTAATGACAGCTGAGTCTACAGCATGGGTAATGTAGAGTGCCAGCATTTGCAGTACACGCAATAAATTATTCACATCAAAAACTCATTGTTTGTTACCTGACTGAGCTGTGGAGAGAAGTGGAAGAATGATGGAAAAGCGTGATGAATTAAACATCAGGAAGATGGAGTGCCTCAGAGAGAGGGAGAAAAAGAGAAGCAAAAAGAGGGAGGAAAGACAAGAAGAGAGGAAGATGTATTCAAATTGGATCTTAGGAATTGAAAGATGTACTCTTGTCTTTTGAGAGAAGGAGGTAGGGTTGAAAAGAATTTGTATGTACAGAATTTATATCTATTTTATGATAATGTGAAAGACTCTTTGTAGTAACCGTCTATAATCTCTGCCACCAATGACAGCCGGTCAGGATGTAAATCAGGAAGTCAAAACAGGAAGTGAGAAATGTAATTGCACTACAGATCCTGAGCGGTAAAGTGAGGCTGCTCATACATTCAAAAATAAGTTTTATATTACAAATTTTCTACTCAGTGGCAGTGAAGTGGAAAGGGATGCTGATTCCTTGTGATCTATTACAAAAAATATAACTTCACAGAAGAACTAGCTATCATCTGTACATACTGAATATTTAACAATTAATTGTTTAATCAGTTTATTGAATATATAGCCAAATTATAAAATTGTAATAATAAAATTGAGTTTAGAAAGTCTTTATAGGAAACAGATCAGTGATTTTAAGAACAGAGCAAAACATGGCAAATCAAAAAACAAGTCAGATTAAAAATTGCGCAGAATGGCACAAAACGGAAGATAACATAGTAAAAGATAAATAAATACATGCTAATGAAATCTAGACTTTTAAGATCATTGGTGGCCTGGAATTTTCAGAATCTAGGGTCTTCAAAAACAACACTACAGTACTATAGGGCTGAAAGTAATAATTATTTTCATAATTGATTAAGCTGATGATTATTTTCTTGATTAATCCATCGATCTTTGGTGTATAAAATGTAAGGATAAAAATCATTCACAAGACAATTTTTTCAGAACTTTTTTTTTTGTGACCAAAACCCCAAGATATCAAGTTTACAGTACTCACATAAGACAAAGAAATTAAGAAACTGAAACTAGGGAATTTTTTGCTTGAAAAATTACTTGATTAATCAATTAAATGATTATTTCAGCTTTAGACAAAACTTAATTTTTTTTGGGCAAAATTTAATCAGTGTGACCTTTTTTGTGTTAAATGGGCAAAAAAATAAAATAAAAATAATAATAGTAGATTTTTAGACAATTTACCTACTGTAGTTTTGGCAAAATTAGATGCCTTCAAAACCATCCATTATGTCCATATGAAGTGTTATGTTCATTATTTATTCACTGAAATACCCTGAAGTTTCCTCAAAATAAAGTATAACAACAAGTGTTTTTGCATCATCACATTTTTTACACCACTGTTATAAAAAATAAAAACTGTCATATATGAAATTGCTCTCAGGCTAAACAGGAAGTCAGTGTAAAATAGGATTACATGCTAAGTCTTTAGAGTTGTTGCTAGTTAATAGTTGTGGGAGAAGTGACTTTGATGAGAAAGGATGTTAGCACCCAGTCTAGCAAATTAATGTTTAAGTATTCTTTAAATATGGATTAGATTTAATACTTCATGAAGTACAATGATAATAGCTTGTTTCACAGAAACATAATGTAGCACTTAACAATGTACTGTAATTAATACATTATGCTAAGTTGTATTATTTTAATTTCTGATGGAGAAATTAAAAATAGATTATACAACTAGTTGAAGTGTGTATCCTCGTGATTGGGGAGCAGAAAGTAAGAGAAGCAGAGTGAGCGGAAAAACACATGCATTTATCAGAGGGTGATTAAGTTTAAGGCAATGATTCACTAAATATTTAACAGCTTTGCTTGGTGCAAAGTATATAATGAATTATAGATAGCAAGGATGAGCCTGTCTTGAAGTAAGACAATGTTTAAAGACTTAACCTAAAATGAAGGAAGAGCAATTACCATTGTAATAAATGAAAGTGGAGTGAAAAAAGACCATCTATTTGTTATTTCTAATTCATTTCTGAGGATGATCACAAGGGGGGGGGGGGGCACGTCCATTAGTCTCTGACACTTTGGGGCCCTTTTGTCCTTGATAAATGGACTCTACGCTTCAAATGACACTCACACAGTAGCCCACGTGCACATGGTTGCACACACACGGTCACGAGCACAGACACGTGGGCTCTTGTGTGGTTTAACATTCATGTGCACTTAAAAACATGCACAAGCATAAAACAGTTTTTCAAAATGTAACCCTTAGATATTTTTAATCTATAAAATTCAATTCCTATATTTTAAAATCCAAATCCTATATTTCCTCTAAGTTTCCCTTTGGTTTTATAAAGGCTCCACTATCTTCCAGCAATTCTGTCACAGATTTCATTAGGTAAGCGTGGGGGGGTCTTGATGCATTGGTTTTTCAACTTTCACCACGCATTACTTGATGTCAGCACACTAAGGAAGAGAGAAGAGGTGTACGCATGGGCCCCATACTCAAAGTCACTGGAGCATTCCATGTGTAGTGCTCTGAAATATTGATGAGTAAGCAAAAACACACTGCATCCTGTCACTTCAGGAACGCAGAGGCAAATGGAAGAAGGATGATGCCAACTCTCTTTTTTCAGGCTGTAGCTATTTTAACTGTCATTGGAGGTAATTCACTTTTGTAGAGTGTTGAGACAAGCACAATCAAAGGCAACCGATTAGCCATTAAGTGCAAGAGAAAGCGTGGGTAAATAAATATTCTATCTATCTATCTATCTATCTATCTATCTATCCTCTTCGAGCTCTATACTGATGCATATTAATCTACTTCAAATGACCTCTCAACACCTCTGATCTCCATTATTCATTGCATTATTCCAACTGATGCTGTGAATACATTTAGCATGTACGCCAAAAAATCACCATCAAATTTTTTAAGTTTTGAAAAAACACTTTCCCCAGCACTTGTTTGCCTCCAAAGAAACCTTTCTTTTATTCATTCCTCTGCTCTTGTTTAATTGATTATTTGTCTTTTTTCATCTCATTTTACATCCTTTTCTTCTTTTTTTTCCACTGGATTTTAGGGAGTGACTGCTTGGTTTCAGTGGCTTGTGGAGCTACACTGATGTTAAGACTATCTGGTTGGTCTGTGTGTAGTCGTATTGATCCTTGGCTAAGACATTAGATCTGTACGTCATGTCAAGGGTTTGGTGACCTCTAGCAGTCTCTCTCCAAGTGATAGCTTTGATAAGCCCCATCCCACTCTCTGTTCTATATAGAGCTGTGCCCTAACCTTTAGCCCGGCTCTGTGTTTGAGCCTGACCTTTCTTTGATGTGTAATACATGTCACGTGCTGCCCCACCACTGAACAGACTCATTCAGACACGAGATACACACACATGTACCTGCAAACACACACACGCATGCATGGTATACACACATACACACACAGATACACACTAGTCAACACCCTGAAGCTCCAACTCCCATGGAACCCTATTAAAACCACCTTTAGTGGAAAAGGGGGAAGTTCTCAAAGTCTCCATAACTTTTATAATGTGTTGTATGAATAATGTTTTCCTCTCCTCATTTCCCCCTGTTCAGTTGTTAATGCAGAAAAGCAGAGGCTTCACTCACACAAAAAGAAAAACAGCAAAGTCCGCTTACCACTGATGGGCATGTCTTATTTACAAGAGGCAACAAGCTGGCCTGGCAGGCAGCAAAATCACACACACAAACACACACACACATACTTATGCATGCCAAACACAATCATATTCACACAATCACACCCTGCATACATGTGTACATCAAGGCTTAGATACTTTCATATACACACCTCTATATACACATACACACACACCATTTCCGTTTGATGTTTGCCAATCATCGAAGAATCCTTACAGCTTGCCCTGCCTCCTACCAAATAACAGTCTTCATTAATTAAAAAAGAAAAGGCAGTGTTGTTATAATTCTCTTTGCTTGCCCCTTGATGTAATGGAGGGGGCGTGTGGTGTTTTGTGGCTCTTTGAGAGTTTGCTTTCATCATTGTCTGAGATTCCCCATGGCTTTGCCTTGTTGCCATCAAACTCTCTTTCCTTCTTTTTGTCTTTTCATCCAATGAGGTGAAGTTTGGAAAAGTTGCTGTAGCCCAACAGGATCCTTTTTAGCAGTTAATGCCCTTCCCAGTTGGCAGGCAACAAACAGCCCACTAGCAGGCCACCAGTGGCAAAGTCGAACAATGTTGTTAGCTTGCCAACTTTTTTTCAAGCTTATAGCTGATGGCTTGGAATTAGTGTTGGCTTAAAGCAGCCAAACGCTGAATGTTTAGTAAATGGTTGGTGCCTAGGTCAGCTCTGTTTACTTGTTTTGTTTGTGCATACAAGGTTTTAGAGAGGTTAAAGATAATAGATATAACCCACTTGACTTACAAAATATTAATTTTGCAAAGCTCTAAAGGCCAGATGCATTGATGTATAGGTTTTTACAATGCATGCTCCAAAGTGAAGTCAGTTACAGGCCCACGCTTGAAGGTCAGTGTCCGCAATGGAACTCACTTGATGTCTGGGTTTGTTATGTGAAAACTATTAGGGGCTTGAGAGGCAGGAGATAAGCAGAAGACAAATGGAAGAAAAATCAGAAGGACAGACAGGCTGGAAAACATAACACTGATACAGCAACATGACAAGCAGACAGGTCCAAAAATCTGATGAGAAGAGGAAGCGAAATGACTGAAAAATAGAGCACAAAGCTACACTTGCAAGGGCTAAACTTATTAGTCTGTTCTTAATGCCTCTTAGTACAGATAGCATTAACAAATACGCTGTAATGATGATTTGTGTTCTCGTCAGCCAGAGAGAGAGGAGCCCACTTATTCCACATGAGTGTTATAATTGGCACCTTATTGCATTAGGGTACAATGCACTGTGTGATTTCCTGGGTGTCATTTTTGACTAATGGATTCTTAAGAATAGTAGTCTAATCACTGTCATTATTTCATCATCATTGCTTTCAGAAAAAGCTGCTTTGATTTGGGGGGGGGGGGGGGTTAGCTGTGGATGTGTTGGGACATGTTGCAAATTAATCTGCACACCTTGTAAACAGAAAGAGAGCAAACGGAAATCAATTTGGCTGAGTGTAGAACTCCACTCTCAGGGCTTTTAGTATCTGCATTAAACCGAGTTGTCTGAGCTTAGTCAGTTTTTCTTCTTCTGTTTTTGGTAGGCATATACAACTTTGTCAAATCAGCCCTTTCAAATCAAATCTTGTGTCTAATTATCTAATAATTGTCTTGTGTCATCATTACTAGCAGCTGCAGTATGGCACGCTTGTAATTTGTTGGTATACTTTATTTTTCAGCATTCCCTGTTTCCCTATTACTTTGTGTCCAGTAATCACACAGTTTCAAAACACACCCGAGCATCTAATTCTGCCTAAAAAACTGACACCTCTGCAGCACTACCACTCCCTCTGTTCCCATTTCCACATACCTTGATCCTGGTGTTGTGTCACTAATAGAGGTGATGTCCTGTTTATTTTATTGATCATGTGTTTTATCCAAGCATCAGTGCAGGGTTCACTCACTGGCATACACATTCCCTTTATAAAAACACACACTAGACCTCTGCTTTGAGGCTTTCATCAAGCAAAAACACCCATTATGGTCTCTGACTGGCTGGCTTGTTCAGGAAAAAAAAAATACTGCTGGTTTTCCCCTGACATGCAACATCCAAATTATGCCCACACAGACGAGAATATACACTTACATAGATCACATAACAGACACACACAAGCAGCTACATAAGCACTTACAATTTTGTTTCAAGCTCTGACACACATTTTTGTGTGTACAGGTATAGTATAGGTATAGTAACTGTTTTATACATAGATATATAGCAATTATTTTTGTTAAATTCTCAGAAACACACACAACTATGCACACACATTCACTGAGTCTGTGGTTGTGTTTTCAGGCTGAGGAAATGCAGGAATGTCAGATTGCAGGCTGATCTGACGGTCAAGAGACAGTCCTCCTGAATAACCCTTGACACACACACTCACGCAAACACAGACATACACAGATACTGAACAGCTAAACACACAGCAGAGAGATTGAGACCCCTTTTATACAGCCTGTTCAAGACAGGAATGTTGCACCCTTACTCCGCATCGCTGTTCTGTATAAAAAGTATGAACACAGAAGGGGGGGCATTGTTGTTAGGGCAATAAGGTTGTCACAGAGCCGGATCGACGTCTGTGTAAATGGGAGAGCCGACATGGCAGGACAGATGCCAATGCTGTTGTGTTACACCCTCCCCACTCCCACCCTCCCTCCACCCCCACCCCTCGCAACCACTGTTCTGCCCACCGCCCACCCTCCATGGAGAAAAGGCTGACTGCATAAGTAGCATCTCTCAGTAAAGAAGAAATGAATAAAAGAAAGGAGACTACCCTTTGACAGTCAATGTCTGTGCTGCCAGTAGCCAAAATAACTGTCAGCAAATGATCGGGACTGTCCTAAATACCACAGAGACAACAAAAAACAAAAAAACAAACAAACCGATAAATAAATAAATAAACACATGAAATCTGGCAGAGGAAAAAAAGAGAACCATACTGGTTTACAGAAATAAAACAGAATTAGGAGTCAGGTTAAACATCAACTGAAAAGTGAAGAACTTGCTGCTGAGCTGACTGCATTGTTCATTCAGTCATGTGCAGTTTTGCATGAAAGAACCCTGAAAGACTAGTTGTTGCTTATGTGTGAAGGTAAATGGGAGCCCTAATAGTAAACAATGAATACAATAAACCAGTTTTGTGCAATTGAGCGCAGTTACAGCCATTAAAATGTGTTACATGTATTTTATGTGCTTCAAGGAACAGAATTGAAGCCAGTCTATCCAGCCCAGCACCATGCTGATCAAAGCACCAATGTGCCCAAACTGTAGAAGGCATTTTATTTTGGTGCGAAGTGACTGTACTGTACACGCTTATGCCTTGTGTAGGAACAGTCATCACCACAGCTTTGTTATTATGCAGTGCAATGTAGAATTTAAAGTATAAATGTTGTACCCTTTGATTGCAATAACAGCTTGCGTGTCAGAAACAGTAATGGGACTACTTTTATTCATGCCACAGTGCCACTGATTGTTTAAATATACAAATTTGATTCATGAGTGCACTACAGTCAACTACAGTCTGTTTAACATTATGAAATAACATTCGTTATCAAGCACAGCATGATCAGTATGTTCATGTATCTCTATTTATTACAACTACCTGTAAGGTGCTGACAGACTCCAACTCTACCCGCTCCAGCTTTTCTGTAATGATCATTAATTGCAATAGATCTGAGAAAGCCTGGATGACCTTACATGTCAGTATCATACCTAGGACTGCTTCTTAAGCAAGACCTCCTAATTGAGTGCATGTCTAATTTATAGGGCTGGAGCTTGCCATTAAGGGCCTGATCCATGGAATTAAATAACTTGCAGACCTTCCCAGGTCCCGGACTGTGGACAGAGGAAGAAGGGTAGAGTGATGAATTGCCCACCCCTCCTCTACCTCATTCTTGACTTTGAAAAATACTGTCTCTGCATTTTAGGTCAGCTTCTGACAACAATTAGGCACAGTGAAATAGATAGACTGTGACCTTCTTTTATCCCCCATTACTTAAGTTTTTTTTTCTTACTCCTGCGTGTGGAATAAAAAAAACATCTATAGAGTAAAGATGAATGGATATGCTGTGGAAAGAGAAAGAGAAGTGGCAGGAGAAAAAAATAAAAAATCATACAGTATGTATGACTTAAGTTAAAATTCTTTACTGTGTAAGGAAAAAAAAACACTTAATTTGCCCCCCACTCAATTGTAATTAAGAATATGTAAAAAGCAACTCAAAGATTCACGCACAGCAGCAAACTTTGGCCAGAGGTTCACATAAGCATCGTATATAAAGGTTAATACTGCAATAACAGCAAAAATAAACGGTGTATAATAATACATCTTTATTAACAGATGTGTCATTTTACTTCTCTTCATTTTATTTTCCACTGAATATTTTGTAGATGTTGCTATTGATCTTGCAAAGGGACAGAGGTTGAGCCAGCTATTTCCCTTTTTCATTAGCTCAAAGCCCCCCAAATTCTCTTAGTAGATCTGCCTATTAGAGGCATCCAATCTCCTACGCCTCCCCATGACATGAATATAAGCCTGCGCTGATGGGGCCTGGTGTAAATGTATTAGCCCTGCGCCTGTGCCCCTAGCCCAGCCAGCCATAATTATGTTAGGAACCAATGAGACAGCTGGGAAATCAATATGCTAAGACAGATTGAGTGGAGATGTGTGGCCAGTGGAGTGGGAATAGAAAGGTCTGGCAGCTCCCTGCGGTGTGAAGGGGGTAGAGTCGACGATTAAGCCATAGACTTAGCATTTACTGCTAGGATTCACTGCCTGAATCTAGTTAGCATCTAGGGAAAGATCCCTGTGAGCAGACAGTGTTACTATTACATGGAGGCTTCACTCGTTAGCTAAGTGGCCTATCATCTTCAGGTCTTGGGAAGGGGCAAAAGTGTCTCAACATGCATTGCATTTACTGCAGCTGTATTCTGTGTTCACTTAGTAAACATTTCACCTGTATGTACTGTAGATTCTTGCTTAAAGATTGGGATTCAGATGACATAAAGACTTAATAAATTAATTCTTAGAAAAAGGTCACATCACCCCAGTTGCGGATATTCTTAACTGATTTATGAATTCATCTTCATTATCTTAATCTGGAAACCATAAAAATGTTGGTTATTCCTTTAAGCAGTGTTTTTCTTAAAATAAGCCTTTTTTTCTCAATTTAAAATGTAGAAGATGATTCAGGTATTGTATTTTACTACAGCTATAGAGGCTCCTCTTTGTAAGAAATAAACTATAACAAATAAAAGCCTTTGTACATAATTTATGATCTACTGAGAAGCAAATCAATAGTGTATTTTCAAAATACAACTAAAATCCTCACCATCCTAAACTGCAGAGGATTGCAAGGGGATGAGCAGGAAGTGGATGACGAGAAGGAAGGGGGTGAGGCAGGACAAGTTGAGTTGGGTCAAAAGAATTATCTGCCAGAAAAGACAGTGGTTTGGTTGTAACTCTGATGATAGTCTGCGTAAACCAAAGAATTGCTGTAATTTATATTCAATCAAGGAGGGTGCAGAATCAGGACAAAGGCTTGGCGGGTTGATGAGTTGGTGGGGGTGGGGTGGGGTATGGTCTGTTAAGGTGGAGCAGGAGGGAGAATTTGGAGGGGTTGCATCTGCTCTCAGCCACAATCAGTGGCCTCGAAGGCACCTTTCCCTAACAATAGACCCCATCAGTGCATAGAGCAGAGTCACAGACGTAAGTGCACCCAATAAGTGTGCAATTTCTGCCCATATGACCATCCTGACACAATTGCTCTAATTTTCCTCCTTAGAAATGACTGATAAAAGACTTAGGTAATTGCTACGCCACAGAATTTCTTCCATGATCAGGAGGAAGGAGGAGGGAGGAACGGAGGGATGGGGAGCGCAAGAGAGAAACTGACAGGTGTCTGTTTGTGTGTTTGTATAAGTGAGAGAAGTGACACAGCCCCAGGGCCTGAGGATGGAGATTAGAGTGTCAGTTTGTAAAAAATCCCAAATTAATACTTGTCATTTCCTCTCCCCGTGTCCGAGTTGCCTCTGCGTCCACCACAGATCTTATTAAGTGGAGGTAATTTGTCCTGGTAATGTATTGGAAATTGCTCAATCGACAACTTCTTGGATAAGATATTCAAAACGTGGTGGTGTTGAGTTTAGATGGCAGCTAATTCTAATGCTTGTGTGTTTCTCTATGAGGGGGCCAGCCCTATAAACAGGAATATCTGTTGCTGACTGACTGACTGATTGACTGAGTGATAAATGTTACACCATTGGTCAGCTGAATGCTGCGTGACTGTGTGATGTAGGCACACCACTGGTCGGCTTGCCGAGTGTTGGAGTTTCCCCATTGGCCATTGCTCTTTCAAAACAAAGTGGCGCAAACAGGTTCTGTTACGTCAACAGGGGACGTTTGCAGGTTGCCTTTAAGTGCCTTTGTCACTAGATTTACCAACTTTTCTAACCCCTTTAGTGACTTTGTTTCAAAAAGCACCTAGTAACAAATCTAGCAAATTTTGGGACACACCTTAGCTACTTTCTGAAGAAGAAAGTTGCCAATATTGCCCTGAGAGTGCAAGGTTGGGCTTTCCCTAAGCAGGTACATCTCTCTATGTGTCTCATTTGATTGACTGTATGGCAGCTGACACAGATGTGAATGAGTTCCTAACTTTCATCACTGATGAAATTGATGATCATTTTACAAGTAAATATAGCTGAAATCACAGCACAGCTGTTGTCTTTAACTTATGCGTATGGTGATTTAGTCAGACGAAGTCATGGTTATAAAATCAGGATTTCAGCAGTGCAAAGCAGCGTGGAAATGGCTTGGAATTGACTGCTGGTTAACATGTTGTCTTAATGGGCTGTGTTCCAGTCACTATTTCATATTTGTTCCATTGTCTGAGAACAGAAACAAAAAGCATATAAATGAAAACAGCTTATTGGGAATTTGGCTGTATTATATAGATTTATATGTGAGCACCGAGAGTAGGAGCGAAGCAAACATATAAAGACTTGAAAGGTTTGACACTTGGCAGAATGCAAATATGACATGATGATGTCATGTCATATTAGTATATTATGTCATCTAGCTGCATTTAGCGACTTTTTGAGCAGGCTTTAGCTATTTTCCATTGAAAGTAATTGTTTACAGTGGCTCCACAACAGTTTTCAGCTACCTCCTCAATTTTGCACATTGACTTTACACGGTCCAGCCACATTGAAGGTTTTGACCTAGTCTTGTTATGTTTCTTTACTGAAGTGAAGTGGAACACATTCAAGTGATTAAAGGCACACAAGAAATGTCTCTATATCCACCTCACACACACACACACACACACACACACACACACACACACACACACACACACACACACACACACACACACACTTATTAGCATTGTGACTGGTCACAAATATTTTCTTCATTTAAAAACTCCCTGACCATCTATTTTCTATACTGTAGCTTTTTTGACACATGCACTGCAACCCTGAACTTTTCTAGACCTTACCCGGAGGAGCTGTATGTGTGAACGCAAATGTTCACATCAGTAGAAGCAGACATTAAACAGACTTTACGTAATGTCATTGTGTAATGTCCCATTGAGCAGATGTGTGAATAGAGCAGGTAATTGTCTGGAGAATTCACAGCAAACGAGTGGACATGTTGATGATGTTTCTATCCTGTCTCCTGCATGCTCTGCCCAGGTACAACCAATCGCCCAAACAAAATAGTGTATTTCCAGTAGGTGTAATCGCATCTCACACAGACAATCTCTGGTTCTGTGCACATATGAACTCAGGACTGGAGTTCATATGTGAAAATGGCTTATGCCTTGTTGAAAATGTTAATCAGCGTATGTGTGTGAGTATGTGTACATACTCAAGGTGTTTGTGTGATGCTTGACTGTGATAGCTTGGCTCCAACCTGTGTCACTCCTCACTATAACCTTGTCCTTTGTGATCAAGTCTCTTTTATCTGATTCCACGTTTGTGTGTGTGTGTGTGTGTGTGTGTGTGTGTGTGTGTGTGTGTGTGTGTGTGTGTGTGTGTGTGAGTTGTACTCACACCCACCTAATTGGAACACCATGTATTCTAGACTGTGTCCTCACTTGATTGAAGTTCAGTTACAGTTCAGTTGATCGAGGGCTAGATAGAGAGGTGGAAAATGGGCAGAGGGAAATGGATAAGAGAATACTAGTTTAGTCACCTCACTAACTAACCCGACAGCACACCAAATCAGCTTCTCAAAACTGTGTCCATACATATGTGTGTGTGTGTGTGCATGACATCGTGGTACAGACTCCTGCGGTGCTGATTCTAAACAGTCTCTGCCAGTACCTGGGTAATGTTGGCTAATAGCTTAATCAATACTTATTAAGACCTTATTGGTTCACTAAAGTGAGAACAGAACCTTGCCACACACAGCCCCTCGGTGGAGAGAAAGAATGACCAACAACAGGACAGGAGTGGAAGAGAAGAAGAATAAGTGTCTACTGCTGATCCAGATGCACAGTCTAACCTCCCTCGTGGGATTTCCTTATTCAGGAAGCCAATTTTCCCAATGTTATTGCCTGGTTTGGATCCAGTGGAATAAGGCTAACTCTTTTAGCTCCCCAAATAAAGAACTAATGGGTTTGGCCACGATTTTACAATTTTTCCCTCCTCAACTGGACTAGGTGTCGGTAATTAGCAATAGCAAGGCAGTGGGCGGTTGAGAAGATGAAGTGATGGGGAGAGCAAGTGAATGTGGAGAAGTAAACGGGACAGCATGAGGAAGAGCGGGAAGAGGTGATTAGTTAGAGATTGTAGCGATACAAGCGATCACTGAACACTGTGATCTTACAGCATCTTTAGAAACACAGTCAAATGAAACAGGATGGAAACTAGACTAAATTGGTGTGATTGGTACCAGGAGACTCACACTTACATATGTTATTAGTGTTACTGTAGTAGTAGTAGCTCTAATAGTTGTTATAGTAGGAGTTGCAATAGTGGTAGTAGAACATTAACATTGCTGGTTTATAAGAGACAACTGTACGTTGGAACTCTGAATTTATATACTGTAACATTAAAATGAATAATTCTAATAAAAACAACCAAAAGAGAGACTTTAATACAGTAAAATGACCATCGTCATCACATGCATTGTTTGTCAATAAGTCCGAATATCCTTTTGCAAGAAACAATCAAAGAAACTGAATACATTTGAAATGTACCAGTTAATTAAATGTACTGTATATGCTTGTGCAGTTTTCAGTAAATCTGAATGCTACAAGTATAATGATATTGATTTAGTATATTATTATGCTCAGTTAATGAAAAATGTGAACTGATGTAGTTCATTATCAAAATAAGCATCTTTCTAAAGAGAAATGAAAATTCAAATTTTATTGAAAATAATGAGATCTTTTACATGGTAAACAACATGGCAGCATGAATTGTGCTCATCTCATTAGCCAATTTTTATTTCAGCTAGGAGCTAAAGATACGATGTATATGATTGAAATAGAAAATTATGCTGGTGAAATATTTCCATTCAAAATATTGTAGATTTAATCATATTTATATATCTGATGTTATAGTCCGAGTTTATTTATTTATTCTTTTGGCCACAGAATTGTGAAATAGTTATAGTCTTAACTGATATGTAGATGTAAATATTTTCATTAAAAATACAGGTCTTTTTTTCCTGCTGTTTATAAGCACTACAGATGTTTGATGAAGATAATCTAAGCACAAGTGTCCACTTTCTTAGCATCAAATCTTTCAACCATATCTCACAGGTCTTCACTCTGACCCGCCCTCAACAGTGATGGGGGTTGTGACCTAACTCCCAATTTACAACCACTTGTTATGTTGACACATCGCATTAAATAGCATGTGCCTGAGTCTGATTTATTTATTGAATGAAGGCCTGTGAGATACAGTTGAAAGCTTGTTCCCAAAGGTCAAGAATGAACAGCTATTGTCACTACAGATGTTAACATACTTTTAATGGCATCAGAAATAATTAATTGTTCTATGTATTTAGGGACGTTTCTATGGGTTATGGATTTGGATTAATTATGTTATTGTGTAGTACTGTACCTTGGATGTGAGTCACCTTTAATGAAGACACGACTGTGCCTATGTCTGCCACATTATCTCTTACTGCGTTTTGTACATCTTTTGTGTCTCCACTTCTACCCAATGACTTCACTAGTCAGGGCCCCTTTCGACAGACAGCTCTCTCTCAGCTTCCATCATCAGACTAGCATGCAGTGAAATAATGTGCAATGATAACTCACTGTGGTGTATGGTGGCAATATAGAATAAGGAGATTGGATACCACAATGTAATGTTCTGCATTTCAGCTGTACTATATTGCTATGCTGTGATAAATGTTGTGAATATGCTCTGATTGCACAAATCAAACACACACACAATGAAAATATGACACACACGTGCACACACATACACATATCAATCTTGCAAGCTGTCTTTTCTGTTTTCAGTAAACGGAAAAAAAGTAAAAGGGAAAGAGGAGAACTCACCTTAGGAAACGGGAGCATTGATGGACAGATTAATCATTCTGGTGCTGTGTGTATGTGTATGTAGACATGTGTGTGCTCATGTGTTTCTGTATATCTGGGAGGAAGTGTATGTGCATGTATGTGTGTGTCCCCACTGACCTTGACAGCTCCATGCAAGAGCAGCAGCCACGTCCGAGAGTCAGTCATTCAAACACAGCTCTTGGCTACCAGACTCTGCAACTAACAGTTAAAGTCCTGTCTGCTCTACAATTATCCATAGAGAGAACACTTATCAACCACTGTGTGATTTATAATTGCTTAATTAATAAGAAATGAGTAATATTCTAATGACTTTAATACCTTAACCAACTTGTCAATACCCCGTGGCTGCTAAAGACATGGTGTATAAATTCACTGTAATTCTTTAGTCTGTGGTTAAGCCAAAGTATTAGCTAGGTGACTTTTTAAAATTTAAATTAGTTCAGTGTAAAACAGTATACACAGAGCTCTCTTTCTCACTATATCTCAGGCTCTGCTGTACGGTGGCCTGGGTTGACCCTATTCCTACCCAATTGCTCCTGTGGGCCTGACCCTGAACTCAGTTACCTCTGACAGCTCCTCAAAATCATCTCAAGTCCCCCAGCCACAGATCCTATTTTCTTATCCTTTTAAATGGTTAAGTTTAGGGAGCTTGTCGAGGGTAATCTGACCCTGAATCTGTGGTGGGAGACAAGTTATTCCTCAGGCGTCTGTACTGCTTGACAAACAGAAAGAGGCGAGGTGAGCCAGGGGGCAGTATGGGTCTAGAAACTCGCCCTATAGCAAGGTTGTAGAGTGTGTGTGTAGTGTTTGTTTGCATGTGTTAGCATGTATGTAAGCACATGTGTTTGTATGATTTACTGTTTTTGAGGACTAAATACGTGCTTGCATATTAATGAGAGTCTGGGTTATGCATAAAAATCCACAAAATCCTATTTGCTTTTTTTGTACATGCACGACTGTGAATATGCAGGTGTGTGTGTGTGTGTGTGTGTGTGTGTGTGTGTCGGACTTGCAGAGGCGAGGGAGATGTCATGTTCAGTTTGTGTTTGGCTAACCCTGTGGTCTCAACCCCTAATAGCAGGGTCTATAGGGTGTAGACACATGCCAATATTCATTGGCAGTTGAATCAAGCCAAATAGATACCATCTGTAAACATGACTCAGAGGGCCTTGAATTAAACTGATGCTTGGAAACAGCGGAGCTCACTGCAGAGATTACCAAAGGTTCATCACAGTTTAATGGGCTTTGTTGCTGTAGGTTAGTCATATAGATATTGGCAGGGCTCTGCTGAAAACTTTGCATCTTCTACATTTTTGTGTTAAATTACAAATTATTTTTGCAATTGCTTTTAATTTGTAAAGAATGATTAGAGAATTAACTTGAAAACCTTATCATAATTTAAATGTTATAATGGCACAGACATCATTAGAAAAAATAAATTAGTTTCACTCAAAAAACTCAGTTTACTGTTGGTTGCCTTATAATATGCTTCATTTCTGTATATGTGACACAATATTTCATTGTCTACAGAGACAAAATCAATATATAAGTAATAATCATTCATTTACTGATAAATATATAAACAACTAATCATTTAGTTCTAGATCTCAAAGAGGAATTGTTGTATCTTGTCCAATTTACAATTTCCATTCAAAGCCAGTATATTTTAAGACAATATGACAACACTGTGCATCATTTTGATGCAAGCAATCGGTATTTTTCCCGCTTCCTCTCTTTATCTCTCTCTCTCTCCCCTCTCACTGTGTCTCCCTACTCCCTTTTGCCACCATGGCACTCTGCTCACCAACACTGATTCATAATCTATAGCTGTGCCTGGGAGACCAGCAGCTATTGATTTAATGCCTACAGTAATCCAGTGTTGTATCCGCTGCTTGTTAGAGATGCTGGGGCCTAGGAACTGGGGCTTGCAGAAGAAGCCAGACTAGGACTAATGGAGAAGAAATGTTTGGAGCAATTACTTGTTAGAAAAAAAGAAGTTTTGCAGTTGACCCCTTAAATTAGAAATGCTATATGGTTGTATGGCTGACTCTTAGAATATAACCTAAAAAAGAAAAAAGTCTTGGGGTATTGTTCATAATGCATACAGTAAAGCCAAGCATGAACATGTTCAATGCATAAAACAGAAAGAAAGAGTTACAAGGTTACATGGTTTCCACTAAACAACATAAAATCTGAATATTCACCTTCATTTTGATTTGTGAAAAAGAGCACGATAAAGCAGGTTTCTCTGTTAGAATATTAATGCATCATAATTTAATATAGTTCACATCAGAATCAAGTGTAGGTTACATTTTTAGCTGCTGTGCGATTGAAGCTTAGTCAAGGACATATTTTCTGGTATTCATCATGGATCCACATGCTGTTTATTCACATACTGTATTTACAGAAGTATCACTAAATGTGATGCGTCTCTTCGTTCATATTATTGTGTACTTCATAAAAAACATAGTACACAATGTAAAAGTAGCTACAAATATATATAATTTCCAAATGATTTTACAACATCTTTGCAATCATTTTATAAGACTGGGTTTCTCCTTTTTTCACATGATGAACACACTGTATATCTAATTTTGGGATCTACCCTACTGTACTCTAACCTTTCAACAATTGTTGAATTTACAATTGTCCTAAATGGCTGACACTGACAGAGTCAACATCTCTTCTGTCTTTGTTACAATAACCCACTGCTCACACATACAATAGCAGAGTCCTGCATGTGATTTGGAGTGAGTGACAGCTATGGCATCCACAACATATTCGTACAGAGTGCTAATCATACATGATAGAAGAATAATAGACAATGTCGCTTTCAGTTCATTAAGCATCCAGGTAAGTAGGTATGTAATTTAACTGTTATTATCAAATCTACCTAATTTGGTACAAACCAAAGAACTAGTTGCAAATTCCATTCAGTGTACAAAAGTCTGCATGAAAGGAGAATTTCTACAACATTTCATAACAAGAATAATGTGAATACCACAATGGTGCATGTATTTACGATTGAATTGTACGCACAATCTAGTGTTGTGAGCTTTCAGCAGTTTATACAATAGAGAAACTGTGGTATTGAATGCAAAAAAAAATACACTAATAAAGAATATATGTAGGTATAAGACAGGTTAAAGAAAAATAACTCACTTAATTCTATACAGTCCTTTAATCAAGATGAAAGATGACAGGCTGGTTGAAGAGGAGTACTTATCTCAATCAGGTACAGGCCATCATCGTGGAGACAGACAAGCATACTGACCTTCATTAGCCTGGCCAAATAATTAGCAGACCTCGGCTAATATGCACTCATGCTGTGCACACACATGCATACACACAGAGAATGCACTTTGGTTTTTTACGTGCCTCTAATGAAAAGAGGACTGACACACAAAGTTGATTGCTGTGTTCTGATGAGTTTCTGGTGTAAGTAGCCCACTTGATTGATGGACAGATGAACAAAAGGATGGACTGATGGATGGATGAAGTCAGATAGAAAAGGAAAACTCTGGAATAGATGGGTGCTACTGGTAGGAAATATGCCAACAGGCAGAAAGAAAACAGAAGCCATCCACTTGTTTTATTGGACTAAAGTCCAATTGCAGCTGCCTTGTAAGGAATAGCCGTATTTGTCCATGCAGTTGGGTCTTGTCATGTACTTTATGCACACTCACATCACCATGACCAATACACTAATCTCTACCATCCTCCTATGGCCACAATGAGCTGAAGAAGGTTAACTTCACCTTCCAGGGTAAATAGAAAAATGAACCAGAATGCCTGTCTGGAATGGGGTTATAAACAGTGGTTATTAACTCAGCTCTTCAACTTGCTTGCACACAGGCAGATTTATGAACTGCTTTGAAGAACAACAAAAATCAATAAATAATTTGTTTGATTAAGAGTAGGTTTAATCACAGTGGAGAACTGATCTGTCTGTCTGTGATTTGGGCTGTGGCAGTTTTTGTGTTTTACTCCCTCCAGAAGTAAACTGATCTGATGCTAATCTGATGTGTGAAGTTGTATTGAAATTGTCTTCAGAGTCCAGTACCAGGTGTGTTATAGTCTTTCTTAATGTCAAGGATGTAATTTTATTGGAGTAACTGATACTTGAAGCTGAAGTAAGAAAGGAAAGGATGTATGCAGCCGCATAACAGTGAAAATTGTCAGCAGAGAGTAAGTCATGTCAAAGACTTGAGGAATATATACCTTATATTACTCCAGTCGATTTCTAGGTCTTTTGCTTGACGGTTTTAGAACAAGTGTAATATATTACGAGACAATTATGTGAAATTGCTGCTTTTTCATCTCAGTCCAATCCAATCTGAAACCATTTGAGCAAATAAAAAGATATTTACATCATCTTCTGTTGCAAGCTTTCAAAATTACAGGCTTCAGGAAAAATCTGTTTAAAATGCTAGCTAAGTAGCAGGTGTATGCTCTGTGAGAATGCTAACTTTTCCTCTTCATATGTCTCCCCATTCCCACACAGAAGCAGAGGGAAGAGACTGGAAGCAGGAAAAGAAGCTCCTCACTAGCAAGTAGGGGTTTGGATATTGTGGTGGATGTTTATAAACTACTTGTGCTTGCAGGCCTAATGCAAGATTGTCTTGTCCGAGATGCTAACCTTTAGCATCTTGCTGCGCTTCGGTGCATCTTAGAAAGTTCACTGCGAGAGGGAGTCTTGACCCTGTGGATGATTTGGAGGACTGAAATACCACTTTCATTTATTATTTATCCAGGCTGGCCAAGGGGGAGGCAAGACGTGGCGCTGTCATACGTAACTGGCTAATGTAAGAAGTGGCCATCTCACTGCAACCCTGGGGAATCAAACCCCATTACTGTTTTGAGAGATGGCCTACTGTCCACTGTGAACACACACACCAGATCAAAACATTAGGATGAGAGTGAGATGTATATACACACAAATGCACATTCAGTGAAAACACAATGTTGTGTAGTGGTCTGAGATGGGAAGTGAACATTGTAATGCTTCAGAGTGCTGAAGAAATGACAAGTAAACATTTATAATTCAAATCTGGCCTTGTAACATTTCTTGTGAGTCCAGTAAAGCCAATCCATTATGATGTACTGTTTATTATTTGTTACATTTACAAGCTGAAATTTCTCCGACTTGGGACATGGCATCCATTTCAGTATACATTGAAAGAATAACACAGAGAAGCCCGAGGTCTTGTCATGCTAAGAGGTCTATCAGTTAATCACTTCAATCATAAAAACAATAACATCATATCAAAAAAACTGAAAAATATACATTCAGATGGCCTGAGGACTGTAGTTATGATAGCTACAGTTATTTATATGTTTTCTACATGTTTAATTATAGGTTTTCTAATGCAAAATGTGTATTTTACCTCTGTAAGTCACTCATCTCTATGTATGTGTATACGAATAAACCTGTTATTTATTCACATCAAAAAGTACTGTTTGGTTCTTTAAGGTTAATTCATTGCTAATAACACTTTGCTCATTAGTGGGACCTTTTCCAACGTTAAATGACTACTTTCACACATTTTAGCAGGTTGGAAGGTACAGTGGCCACTTTTTCTGCTTTACTCTCTGTGTGTATTTGTGTAAATGTGTGTGTGTGTGTGCGTACGTGTGTATGAATCTGTGTTAGTGTGTAATTGTCAAGATGGAGACTTAATGACCCTTTGGATGTGCAGCCAAGGTGTAACTAATGAAGCGTATGTGTATGAAGTACAGGCCTCTGTCTTTTAATGGGAGATTCCTATCAATACCATAGATTGGATTAATATTTCAAAGTTAATGTTTTTGTTGAAGAATTTGCAAAACAAACATGAGATAAGGCTTCACAGTCACTTGAGCAGGAAAATGTAATTTTCTCTGACTTAGCCGCTCATCTTTTTAATTACAAACTTAATAGCTTTATAGATTTTTGGAAGATGAACTCTTATTGGCATTTTTATAATTACTGGTCTTTACTGCTTTTATGAAAATAATCATCAAGGCTCATTTACCCCATAACCCTCAGGCCAGGCAGATGTATTTCAATAATAAAGGCAAATAAACTCCAAAACACTAGTCCTCATTTTACAACTCTGTAATTCCTTACTAAATCAGCAATTTTCTTATCTTTTTTATCATGTAAATAACTACTTTATGCCCATGAAACCACCAATTTGAGCAAGTATTCCCACTTGACGAAGACAATGCAGCATTGACTGGACAGCATATTCAAACACGCTCTGAACCTCAGAGGCAACTAAAACCAGAACAATGCATATTGGCCTATGGTGACGCAGGGCTTGGCCAGAATATTACATATGTCAATGTACTATCATATGTGCTGCTAAAATAACTGAACCTCTTCAGCATTAACACATGTGCAGAGCCAGAGTGAGCCAAGGCTGCTTCAGAGCTCTGACGGTAGAGAAAATATATCTGGACACTTCAGCAAAAACATATTTAGAAGAGCTGGCAAAGGTTTCTGCATGTAGTCTGCAAAGGCCTTCGAGTGCAGCAGCCTTAGACAAACAGTGGCTCAGAGCCATACCCTCCTAATAAGTTTGACAATGAATTTGGGCAAGCAGAAGAACTTTAACCATATGACTTTGTGGGATAGCAAAGCAGGTAAATGGTCTTTTGTGAAATTCATACCAACCAATGGAAGAGACTCTCCCAGTCACTATTTAATTTAGGCTGAAATCCTGTGTAAAAGGAAGATTGTGCATTTGGCTAGCCTCATCTCCACTAAAGGGAAATATGCATTGATTTAGCCTTGAACTCCCTGCTGAACATGGCTGTCCTGCTTCTCTGTGATTTCCCAGTGCCATCCCAATCCCTCCTCCATCGTCCGGGACCCAGTCTGGATATAGACAATAGCCGGAAAGACTATTTAGGACATTTGGAATAAAGTGAATGTAAATTTCACCATTTACATTCGCCAGCAGCATCTGTTTTATCTATAAATGCTGAGTTCCAAAGAGCCAAAGCTGTGTCATATTTCAACCCGTGTGTTAGTTAATTGGTTTGGAAGCACAAAGGGAAAAAAAGTAAAGTCAAAATATGACTTTTTCTCCCTGGACCCCCTGCTAATATGCAAGCCTGGTCCCTCTGTAAGCTATACCAATTGGCACGTTCTCATAATAAGGCCATGGGTAATTTGCCAGGGCCAACTGAACATGTTGACAACACTAAATGGTAAGAACAAGTCATTTGCTTGACTATTGTTTATAAACCAGTTGGCAAACCATATTTATGGCACCAAGATTAAAGCAAAAATCAATTTTACTTTTGGGGAGGAATTTGGGTTTCTCATAGTGTGAATAAGTGTTGGCTTAGCCTTTCTTGCATTGGCTGAAACTCTAAAAACAGTCCCTGTTTTGGTTCCAACATTTTCGGTCTCTATGATGCTGGATCCAGCCCTGCAGTGTAATGTGTCAGTGTGGTCTGAATAGTCTTTCTGTATGTCTGCTACAAATGTGAATATGCTCGACAGATGTTAGCTGGCTCCCAGGCAGACAGGCTCTCCTCCCACTGGATTTTTTGGCTCTGGTTATGTCATGGTGACACACAGTAGCATCTGGAGTTCAGATTGGGTCACCCAGGGCAAACACGATACTGAGCAGTACCTCCCTTGCTCTTTTAAGACCTCCCATGACTTTGAAATGGATGACCATGAGAGGACAAATGCTGGCTTCCTTATCTACTGTATTGAGACCAAAATATTTAGGATTTTTTGAGTTATTTGACCACTTCAATGGCAATTCAATCAAGTTGTTGAGTAGTAGCAAATGTTAAGTCTAAGACTTATTATCAGTAAGGTGAGGTGTTTTTTTTCACTTGAGGCTACCACCAAAAACATCTGATACTCACTTTATGGAATGGACCCAAATGACAGGAAATCAGTTGTGTGTTATTGTAAAAACTACTGAGAGCAAACTGTCCAGAGAAATGAGGAAAAAAAATATAGTCTCTATACTCCTACATAGTTTTAACTGTGATATGATATTGGAATGACCCAAAAATGAACACTACATGATTTGTTAAGTACTGAAATATCATACAAAAGTATAAGCACAAATTCAGCATGTAATATTTCTAGAGCTTACATTCAAAGCTTAATGCAGCAAAAAAGCACAAACTCAAAACTCTTTTAAAATCAAAAGTAGATTTCCAATAGGGATTCTTTAAACCATATATGAATACTAATTATATTAAACCCTATAACATCTTTAGTAACAAAGGCTGCCAACTTAAATTCAATCCTTGTATGCTGCCAAAGGAAAAAAAATAGAGGACATATTTGAAAATGAACAATAAAAAATATGCCTGGTTGCCTTTAAACCACAAGACTGTGGTATGTTGTTTTATTTCTTACAAGAAGTCAAGCGATGAGGAGTTTTTCGGGTTTCAGATTATACCCATTTTTTATACATATTGCTATTTTATGGTGATCTATTTGACAGGATTGTGAACATTGCTGTTTCTTCCAGGCAGGTTTTTTTGATTGTTGACGATGAATACACAGGCCGTAACATACACCTAATTAAAAATGCCCCTTTTACTGTTTCTTGCCTTTGTGTTAGACTTGATACAAGCATATTTGTCTACATTTCCGGCGTAAACTGACAGTCAACCATGTTCAGAGACAGTCAAGTGTCAGCTCATGAAACAAACATTTAGGAAGCACACAACAGCAAAGCTTCCAGCTGACGTGCACCCGTTCAAGTCCATCCCGTCATGTAAATAACTTGTTTCAGTGTGCTTTCAATTAAAGTGGAGGATGGAGTGCCATTGCTGCCTTTGATGGATGAGCTCAGATATTGGAGTGTACCGCTGGATGACAAAACGTTCCTCCACTCCACCTCAACTCCTCTTTCCTATTGATTCTCCTGGTGGTTATTCATCAGGGCAGTGGCCACTGTCAGATCAGCTGCTCCTTCTCCTCACAAAACACATTTTCCACAGTTATTGATAAAGCTATTCGACCTTTTATTCAAATGTGTGTGTGTATTTGTCTGTGTAGCGTGTGCACCTCTGTGTTTTCTTTCTCTCTGCTCTTGCCAGAGGCTTGCAGATCACTACAGCTACATGAATGAAGTCAGGCTGTTTTAATTAATGCCAAATGAGTAGGTCTATTCTTTGCAGATGTCTGTTTCAGCAGTACTGAGCCTTGCTTTCACATAACAAAAATAAACCCCAAACCTGTTTTACAGTTTGGCAAAGTTAAGCACAAACATACATATTGAGTGTGCAAATGCATATGCCTGAATTCATCAGTGGTCTCACACATAATGTGAATCGCATACCTACATATACTTTTTCAGTGTTTTGAAAATGTTCTGCTCTTCTGTCAGGGTGAAGACAGACTGTTTTGGCTGAAAGTCCAATACCAAATGTGCCCTGAGTTAAACAGGCCAACAGTGGAGGCTTTGGCTGCACAGTGGCTGATCAAGGGAGAGGATAATGACTTTACACAACCTCTGTTGTGTAACCGCTGTCAGTGTTCTTAGTGATGATTATGATTTACACCAATATATAGGATTCTGTAAAATATGCCATATAACAACTGATGTGTTTAAGGTCACCATCCTGAGCTGCAATGAGAGGAAGTGTAGAAGTGTCCCAACATGCATCTATCTGCTAGATCTTTCTCATTTTCTGTAAAGGAAGACTATAGGCATATTAAAATGTAATAATTATTCAGGAGTTGGAATGGGCCAGGCAGACAGATAATTCTTGTTCAAACATGGGTCACATTACCGCAAATAAGCCAAAAAGAAATATAAACTGTAGCTGTTTTACTGTGCGGGAATACATCCTCTTTAACAAGAAACAATGTACACATCATACAAATACACAATTTACATTAATCTTTCTTTTTTTGTTTTTTTTATGTATGCAAACATACCATACATCTTGACAAAATAATCTTGACTTGAAGTTTACACTAACTTTTTTTTCCAGGGCTTCAACCTCATTTCTCAGTATCCATCAGTGGATGGAGTTTGCTTAATTGTCGATGCCTGACCAATGTACCATTTCCAAGGTTAGGAATGAAGTTTTACATCCATACCAAATACATTTTGCAAAGCTTATAACCAAAAAATTACAGATCAAAGGTGGACAAGAAACAATACATCATTTATTTAACAATTAAAAGTTTACATTCACATTAGCACTGCATGTATCAAATCCACGACTTTCCCTTATCTACTGCCCGTGTCTAACATACAAAACTTACTCAAAAACAACTACACAAGCAACTACCAGACCTGCGCTGGCTACAAAGAACCAGAATCAAGGAGTCAAATTCGGAAAATCAAAATGTATTCAAAGCCCTGGTTGACAGTGTACTGTCCTTGGTGCCTACTGGGTCTATTTTTAGAGTTAGTCTATAGCAAAATGAAGGCAATTCATGCATAATTCATGCATTTAAGAAATAAAACCATATCAAGATTTGCTCTGCACATTTATCACACAGCCACACTCGACTTTGTTGTTGTCAGTAAAGCCATAGTGCAGTGAGAGTAACATTTTATTCTCCTAGTAGGAAAAACAGTTCTTGTCCTTCAATGCAGCAAAGTCTTCAATAACCATGTCATATAATTTCCCAATAGACTTCAGGTTTTTCACAATAAAGGACTCCAATGATGCTTTAGCTAAGTAGCCAAGTCTCCTCTGTCCACATGTGTACTGACCAATTTTGGAGTAGCTAGGCCTCCAATTAGATTCCATTTTTGTTTTGTGTAGTTGTTGTATACCAGAATTATCTAAGTGTAAAACCCTATGTACTTTCATGATAGATCGTGCATATAATACAACTATTTGGTACTAACTAAATACTTCATAATGGCATCTAGGTGACACTTAAAATGAAGATTAGGGAAACATTGCATCATGGTGGATGAAGTATGGATAAGGTGAGGTAACTACTTGGTTAAAAAGATCATGGTCATGTTTAAATTTGACATAAGTCAGCTTGGAACTCATCATGAAATTGAGACAGAGAATGAATATGACCAAAACAAAAACATATTTTGTGTTGGTGTTTTCATTTATATGACTCACAGCCGTGTATATATGATGTATGATTTAAACCCTGTTGAGAGTGAAGCACAACAGTTTTATCCTATGGAATTTGTGCTCATGTCTTTTTACTTGCTATTAATAATTAAGACTAGATCTTGGAATGAAAAAGTAATTTCCCTTGAAAGAACCAGATAGAATTGACATAAACCCAAACCCTAAAAACACACCCCAAGAGGTATCTAAAAGCTCAGTAGGTGCCAATAAAATTGGAAAAACAGAAATCTTTCTAGCAAAACACAACAACAAGAACAAGAAGAACCCACTGAAGTGGAGAAGTGAAAAACAAGAGAGAGACTTAAGGTGAATCTCATCTTCGACTCCAAAGCCTGTGCACTCAAAAAAAAGTGGGAATGTAATTTCCCAGACTAGGAACATAAACCAGGAGTAATCTGGCCTGTAATACCTCCTAGTCCTTAAATAAAAGCCTTCCATTTTCAAGTCTTCAACCTCGTTATTTTCCCCTCCCTTTGCCACCTTTAATAGGATTTGGTAGGGAATGGCTTTGTAAATCGCTCCTCTCCGTCTTGCTCAAGGAAGTGCAGGCTAGCCTCATTGAGAAGTACTTAATTGCTTTATGTGACTGATGATACATCTAGGGAGAAGGGCCTTGAGCTAAGGGCCACAGCCAACCACACATCAGATAGCTCTCCTGGACACTGGGAGGAGGTTTGCCTGTATGTATGCCTCTATGTATATATGTGTGTATGAGAAAGCATACATTTGTGTGTGTGGTCATTTTTGTAACAAAGATGATATGCTGCGGATAGACAGTTCTCCACAAGGGTCATCAGAGTGTGCATGTTGTGCATGGACAAGTGTAAACATGCAGCTCTCTGCCCGTATTTCTGTGTGTGTGCGTGTGTATATTTGTGTGTATGTGTGTGTGTGTGTGTGTATACGTGTGTGTGGACATGAATATGTGTGTGAGAAAGGGTTGCCAGGCAGTGTTCGTCCTGTCGACACCCCAGTAACAGACTAAATAAAGCTGTGATGAATTGTGGCTGTCATTGGCAGGAGAGAGGGGAGACTGTGCTGTATTTCACCTCTGATCAGGTGAGGATAGAAAGATAAAAAATATAATTATCAATATGTAGCACTATATTTTCATTAGTTCTTTCTCTTTGCGTGATCAGCTTAATAGCAGGGTGATTTTTCATTTCACGAAAAGATTAAACATCTTCATGTATGTCAGTGAGGAGTTTAGTTAAGATTTTTGGTGCATTTTTTGTCAGTGATGGGAATTTTCTTCTTAATATATTTGTTTTTTTCTTATTAATATAACGATTCAAAAAGGTGCAATGTGTGCAATTAAAATGTAAATGTAGATATCCTAAAAGCTCTTTCATCATTGTAGGAAGCTCGTGGCTATTTAGAGGCAGAACCTTTTGGCTGTTTACTAAAAGTCACAGTAGAAGCAGGGATTGAGGGGTATTGCATGTTTGTACACACTGCGTTTTGGCATCCTTTGGGTAGACCACGAAGGTTTTTTATTCCATCACAACCGTTTTTTGTATACATTTTCAACATGTGCAGATTTAGCACAGTATACTAATGAAGACTAATGAAGCAAAAGTAGTTCTTTGAGGTTTAAGTTCAACACATGCAACAAACAACTGATGCATGCCTGCAAAGCACATCTGAAATTTTATAAAATAAATTATTAACTTTGTACAGTGTTGGCAAGCATGAAAGTAACCAGCCTTTTTAAGGAACATTATTTTTCTCATCCTTGCCAGAAGTTGCTGTCAAATGGTTAAAATATGAAAAATAAAATATATTTCCACTGAAATTGTCCATAGTGTCATACAAAAAAGATGATTGTTCAACAAAGGTTTCCAGCATGTGTTATTGTGAGGTTCTGGTTATCATCTGGTTTTGTACTGAGTCCACAATTCCTACCTGAACTTTGAATTCAATAACATCTTGCTTGAGTCTATGGTGAGAAAGCTGGTAATCAGATGTACATATAGACTGTCATCAGTGGTGAGGCAGATTTCTGCAGACTCAGAAGAATTGTTTTTTGCTTTCTTCCATCCAATCTTTTTGAATTGTTCCCATCTGAGTCATCATAGTAGCTCTGCAGCGGCACCAATCACAAATACAGAAATGGAGGATAAAGAATATGGACAGACAGATAAAGAATAAAGACAGAGGGAGAATGAAATGCAATTGTGAGGAGGACCAAATATTGTAGATTTATTGCAAGCTATTCTCAAAGAAATAAGAGTTTGTGATTTTCTACTGCTTCAATGTACGTACAAGAAAAATATTAGCATTTCTCAGATATGAATATGATGTGTGTCCTAATCCAACAACACTGTTACCATGGCAATTGTTGTTAGGACCCCACTAACATCTAAACAATTCACAAATAAAAAGATACAACCTTCTCTGGAATCCTTCTTTTTGAATGCAGCACATAAATTTGTTACAAAGTCGCTGTTCCTGTTGTTATTTATTTTTCTCTTACCAAATATTTGTATAAGGCAATGGAGGTGAGATGTATGGATAATGTTTTTTGGTGTACATCAGTTTATGGATGTAATTTATGGCTGATGAGGTCTCAGTGCCTTCATACAACGAGTTTTCAGGTAGCAAGGAAAATATTTAACTTCAAAAAGTGTTCAAGTTCGTTGGGTTTAACCTGTAACAGCCTGTCTGTCAATCTTCATCTCTTTACTCTGTCAAAGTCCTTTTTTGGCATAATACAACTTGTTACACATTGTAGTTGCTCTCTTTTATTACCAGTTATACACAAATAGCATGCAGAAGGAAAGGAATGAAATAACCCACATAACGTAGGACAATAATCACAAAATACCAGTATTACAATTTGACAACACTATGTTGTTTTTAATGATGGAGCCAAATTAAATAAAAATAAGATCTATTGTAAGGCAAACCTGGCTTCATTACTTTACATGGTACAGAAATAAAAGCATGTAAACTGATTGAACATGACTCTTTTATATTAACAATGCCTAATTCCAGTCTTGTATATATATTCCGTGTTAGAATATTTTCCCCAGAGATACATTACATTCGCAGAGCTTTTCAAACATAATTTACACCTTGTGATACTAAAAATCTCAACTGAAGGTGATACATAGGAAATTATTTTAGGTGACCCAGCCCCAGGTATTCAGTGGTTAGAAGGATAGACAAAAATCCTCCCATGGTGATAGGCTGTGTATGTGTATATATTGTTTTATCAATGACCCTTATCCTGTTTACCTGATGGAGGCAAAAGCTCAGTGTCGAAACTCCTTAAAAGTCAAAGCCAAAGGGGGAAACAGTGGAGGAGCACATCAAACGTGTACCACATGTTATCACACCACACACATACACACACTCTCTGTCATACACACATACACTCACACATACACACACTCTCCACCAGCCGCGGGGCGCCATGGTTACCTTGGAACTTTAACGTGGACCAGCTGGTGTACTTGGATTCACACACACACACACACACACACACACTCACACACACACACACACACACACACACACACACACACACACACACACACACACACACACACACACACACACACACACACACACACACACACACGCATAAACATTTGCAGAGGATCAAAGAGAGTTGGAGTTCTGCACAGCAGCCCGTCTGCTCCTGCCCTTGGCTAAATGGACGACCAAACATTCCAGGCTGTCCAGCCCAGTAATATCTGGCCTGCAGCCTAATGAAGATGGACTGTGTTTATAATTCTCATGTTTGCTCTGATCACTAACATAATCCTTTCTCTACACAAAACATGGAGACATAAAACACTCTGTTTATTCATTTTAAATCAAAGTGCAGATGAAGAAAAGACAAGTTAGAAAAGTACAAAAGTACAAGATGAAATACAAATCAGAGTTTCAGTAGGCTTTGTAGCTCTTTGCATTTTCATACAGGATATCACATGATCCCAGACACAGGAGAAGGCAGCAAGGGATATTTTTCTCCTTGCTCAAGATTTTGACACCTGCATTGCTGCAGCAAATTGGGATGCCTTGCTCTCAAATGAGATTTCTGCTCGCTGCATGGGGAGAGAAAAAAAGGTCAACCATTACAACTATTCTACATGATTCACAAGAGTTATCACATCTCTGCCCACCAACCTTCCCTTTAATTAGCTTCAGGGACCTGGGCAAAGTGTGTGTGCATGTCTCTGTGTGTTTGTGCATGTGTCTGTCTGATATACACAGAGGCTTAAATTATCTCTCCCTTCATCTATATTTGCACCAAAATTAAAATCCTGTGTTGCTTTTCTTAGCAACACATTTATTGACCCATGAACTTTTTCCTTATTTAGCCCAAACAAAGATGGTGTGGGCTAAATATCAGAGAATCAGAGATTACTGTTATCACTAAGATCCATGCTACGTGGAGTATGACTGTGGTGATATGGTTCAGTTTAGTGCTTTTTTGAGGTTGATCTTTAGATTTTTAGTTCCCAAATAAAGATTTTTCCTTATCATTCAAGAGCTGCTACATTCTCCTAAGCATTCTCTTTTACTCACATATCCCTATAACTGATTCCCTTCAGAAATCCCATTAAAGACGACATTTGGACAACAGGGAAAGGTAGTAGACTGATAATAAGTTAGGTGTTTAGATTTTGTTATTATGCTTTGCACTAACAAACTGGTTTACAGGCAGTGCTTTAATACTTGCACTGTTTAATAAGTATGTATACTTCTATATTAATATTTCCCAGAATTATATGTTATATCTGGATTATCCAGAAGCCAAAGACCCTTATTTTCTGAGCCAACGACTGGTGTTCTTCTTGTAGCTTCTAAAACTGGCAGATTAAAAAAATAATCAGGAGGAAAATGTAAACTGTGATAATTCTGGGAGAAGAACAAAAGTGAGTCACATTTTCTTCTGTATTTTACATGCAGTACTACAGTGATTTAAGAGTGTCAATTTTTCATGAAATAGCTCAACAAAGCCCTGAAATAGTTGAGTGCAGGTGATTGAAAATTGTCAAGATTATTTCATTTACATATCTTTTAGCTAATTTTGTCTCAAAGGCTTGAGAAAATAAGGTGACTCGGGCTATTTAATTTGTCTTTACTTTGATTTCTTCTGTAGGTTGCATTTACTTGTGCTTTACTAATATATAACAAATTTTGTCGTAGATATGAGGGTTTGAGGATCTGTAATAATAAAATAAACAGGCAAATCATTTGAGTAATTTGTCACACAAAAATGTTTTGCAATTAATAATTTCAACTTCTTATATGTGAGGATTTTCACCTTTTCCTTGTCTTAAATTGCAGCCAACTGAATACGGTATCTTTGGGTTTCAATACATCACGTTGAGCTCTATTATTTGAAGTTTTATTGACCAAACGATTAATCAATAAATTGAGAAAATATTCAACAGATTACTGAATTATGAAAATAATTGTTAGTTTCCGACCTAGTGTGAATTGGTATTCTTTTTCTGTGGACTTTGTAGTATTATTTGAAAATGTACAACTATACATATAGCTACTACTTTATGACTCCTGACTGCTACAACTGTTTGTGATATTCAAATCATTTGGTTACAACATTGTTGTTTTTACACTTGCATACAAAAATAGAAAGTATTATCATTTAAAGATAGTGCAAGATAGTACATTTGTACCACTATTACTACCATTACTAATACTATTATTACTACCTCTACTACTATATTAATACGTTGCTTAGAGCAACTTGGCCATCAAATTCATTGTCAAAGAAAGAAAGCACAGTGAATATGATTTAACTTAAAGCAAGATAAACCCTGAGCTTGAAGGCCCTGGTATAGGATCCTCCAGTCAGAGTGACTCTGAATCTAGATCACACAGTCCTGACATTGTGGCTTTCTGTAATGCTTTTATTGATGAATGCATGCATGCATGGACACAAACGGTCTATGCTGTCTCAACCATACACTTTCTGCCTCACACACACATGTTCGCTCAGTGCATTAATACCAAAAGGATTTAATCAACTCTCAGAGGAAGACATCATTGCATTTAGAATCAAACCTATGGAATCAATATCTGTGTTACATTTAAAATGACAAATTGCTTAGATGGAGCTCATGCGGTCATATGGCCCGGGGGTAAGTTTTGAATGTATAGGTGGATGTCAGGAACGTTTATGGTTGTGATTTTGGTTGTATGATAGATCCTTGCAAATCTGAACCCCTCGGGCATAGACAACCTTTCCATGGGTGAAATATCTGAAGACAAACAAAGAGAAATGATATAGTGAATACAGTAAACTTACTTGAAATAATGCACTGCAGACACATACGGGTTGTCCAGCTGCTTTTGGGATGCAATTAAATCACAAGTAATGTAACCAATCTTGATATGATTATATATATATATATATATATATATATATATATATAAATCTCCCTCTAACCCCCCTCCCATGGGGGTTGGTGGTGTGTACTGCGCTCTTCTGGACAGAGAACTGAGATGTTGTACCCGGAATCTGCTGGAGCCATTCTCCCAGTTTGTGGGTCACAGCCCCCAGTGCTCCAATTACCACTGGCACCACTGTTGCCTTAACTCCCCACATCTTTTCTAGCTCCTCTTTCAGCCCTTGGTATTTTTCGATCTTCTCGTGTTCCTTCTTCTTGATGTTGCTGTCGCTTGGGATCACTACGTCTATCACTACTGCCTTCTTCTGTTGTTTGTCGATCAACACGATGTCCGGTTGGTTAGCCATCACCAGTTTGTCAGTCTGGATCTGGAAGTCCCACGGGATCTTGGCTTGGTCATTCTCAACCACCTTAGGAGGTGTCTTCCATTGTGACCTTGGGACCTCCAACCCATACTCAGTGCAGATGTTCCTGTACACTATGCCAGCCACTTGGTTATGGCGTTCCATGTACGCTGTTCCTGCCAGCATCTTACACTCTGCTACTATATGCTGAACTGTCTCAGGAGCATTTTTGCACAGCCTGCACCTGGGGTCCTGTCTGGTGTGGTAGATCCTCGCCTCTATTGATCTTGTACTGAGTGCCTGTCCTTGTGCTGCCATGATTAGTGCTTCTGGGCTGTCCTTCAGTCCAGCCTTTTCCAGCCATTGGTAGGATTTCTTGATATCAGCCACTTCTTCTATCTGTCGGTGGTACATGCCATATAGGGGCTTGTCCCTCCATGATGGTTCCTCCTCCTCCTCTGAACCATTGGGTTTCTGCTGCCCTAGGTATTCACTTAGCAGTTCATCTTTTGGGGCCATCTTCCTGATGTATTCCTGTATGTTGGTTGTTTCGTTGTGGAGAGTGGCTCTGATGCTCACCAGTACTCGGCCTTGCTCATTCCGCGTAGTGTACTGTCTCAGCGAGCTGGTCTTGGGGTGAAACCCTCCATGCATTGTGAGGAGCTTTCTTGTCTTGATAGCTTGTCTTGATGGCCTCTATCTCCTTCTTTGGCCAGCTTATTATACCAGCGGGGTATCTGATGACTGGCAGGGCGTACATGTTGATGGCCCATATCTTGTTCTTCCCATTCAGCCGACTTTTCAGGACCTGCCTTACTCTGTGTAGGTACTTGGCTGTGGCTGACTTCCTTGCGGCCTCCTCAAGGTTCCCATTTGCCTGCGGGATCCCAAGGTATTTGTAGCTGTCCTGAACATCTGCAGTGCTGCCTTTTGGTAGTTCAACCCCCTCCATTCTGATCATCTTCCCTCTCTTTGATAACATCCGACCACACTTATCTAGTCCGAATGACATTCTGATGTCGTTGCTTTAGATCCTGGTGAGGTGGATCAGTGAGTCAATGTCTCGCTCATTCCTGGCATACAGTTTGATGTCATCCATGTAGAGGAGGTGACTGATGGTTGTTCTGCTTCGGAACCGGTACCCGTAGCCACGCTTTGAGATGATCTGGCTGAGGGGGTTCTGGCCTATGCAGAACAGCCGCGGGGACAGTGCATCACCTTGGTATATGCCGCACTTGATGGTAACTTGATGTGCAATTGGCTTTGAGTTGGCCCCCAGTGTTGCTTTCCACAGCCCCATTGAGTTCTTGATGAAGGCTCTTAGTGTCCTGTTGATGTTGTACATTTCCAAGCATTCCAGTATCCATGTGTGTGGCATTGAGTCATAGGCCTTCTTGTAGTCAATCCAGGCGGTTCACAGGTTGGTCTGCCTGGTCTTGCAGTCTTGGGTGACTGCTCTATCGACCAGTAGCTGGCACTTAGCACCCCTGGTATTACTACCAATTCCTTTCTGGGCCCTGCTCATGTACTTGGCCATGTGCCTATTCATCTTAGCCGCTATGATGCCTGACAGGAGCTTACATGTTGTACAGAGGCAGGTTATTGGCTGGTAGTTGGATGGGATCGTGCCCTTCTGGGGGTCCTTCATGATCAGGACTGTCTGCCCTTGGGTTAACCACTCTGGGTGCTTCCCTTCCAACAGCAGCTGGTTCATTTGTGCTGCCAGGCTTCCATGGTGTTCAGTGAGTTTCTTTAGCCAGTAGGTGTGGATCATGTCCGGGCCCAGTGCTGTCCAGCTCTTCATACCTGACACTCGTTTTTGGATGTCTGCCATTGTAATGGTTACTGGATCTTTTTTTGGGAGATTGCTGTGGTCCGCCGTTAGATCCACTACCCACTGAGCATTGGTGTTATGTGATGCCTCCTTCTCCCATATGCTCTTCCAGTATTGTTCAGTCTCAGCCCTGGGAGGATCTGTTCTCGTATTATTACCTTGCCACTGAGAGTACACTTTGGATGGTTCGGTGGAGAACATCCTATTTATTCTCCTGGCTTCTGCTTCTCCTATGTATCTCCTCAGGTGGGTAGCCAGAGCTGTGAGCCTTTGCTTGGCAGTCTCCAGTGCCTCAGGTATAGACAGCTTGTTGTACTTCCTGGGTATCCCTTTCGTCCCCACACCTTTCTGTAGCTCTGAGAGTTGACTAACTTCTCTCCATGTTGCCTTGATCTTGGCCTCCAGCCTCCTTCTCCATGGGGGGTAATGCTCTTTGTGGCTTATGGTGTTCATCTTGTAGCCAAGCATCTCTAGGATCACTGTTGCTGTGGTGTATATCAGCTGATTGGTCTCAGTTACGGTCCTAGTAGGGATAGTACGTAGCGCTGCATTCACATCCTCTAGCAGACTTTCAGAGGGTGACTCTCGAATTTGCGGTTTCACTCATACTGAGGTAGGCCAGCAGCATCAAGGACCCACACTAGATATGTGTTACCCCGCCCTAGCCCTTCTTACTTATCACCAAAGGTGCTGTTACAATCAAGAAAAAAATCTCAAGAATCTCCAGAATCATTGCTTACAAACTAATTTCTATAATTTTAATTGGCAGAAAGATTCTGAACTTTAAAAGTAATGTCCGCAAAACACATTTTTTCACACCTTTTTCCTTCCTTTTTTAGACCTAGCTAATCTAATGTAAAACCATTGGAATCTAAATTTTTAGTGTGTATAAATGGTGTGTTAGTTTGACATCAGGGGACCATCACTTCAAGTCAATGTGTCAATAGGAAGAGTAGTTTGACAGTTAACTACAGAATCAGACAAAGTATGAATTTCCAATTCTCTCACATAGTCGGTAATTACCGCTGCACTCCCTTATCTTCTGTCTCCCATCTCAAACTATCTTTGCCTGCAGTGTGCATGCTTGTAAGTAAGTATGTGTAAGAAAGAAAGAGGGGGAAAAGAGTGTGCAGAAGAACAACCCTTATATATCATTGCAGTCACGCTGCCCACGTCTGAAAACATTTCACAGACAGTGCAAGGGAAATGTAAATCTGAGTTTGCTGAATCTAACACACATACACACACACACATACACACACACATACACATGGTAGAAAAGAAAACCTCATCTCCCCTCTCTCCCTTATACACACATAATGCATTAAAATGGAAAACAGCTCACGCTGGCCCCAGCATTGAAAGGGTCCCTAATATTTGTTTTTCCCTCCCCTGTAGTGTCCTCATTGGCAATGACCAAATTTATAATAATCTCTGCCTCAGAGTCCAGCACTGCTTTCAGAATCTATAATCACCTCAGCAGTGTTTCCTTCTCCCTGGCCATGGCCAGCTACAGGCCAACTTCCCTTGAGCTCTGCTGCAGCAATAGTGCAGTTGGTCCCGATCCCTGAAATCTGTCTGTAGGTTTGATTGTCTGTATGAATGGTCTGTTTTTACAAGGACACACACAACCACAGTAAGGTATTGTATGCAATCATCTGGTGTATCTCTTGAGTTTTACAGGCAGTCACCTACATAACACTCATATGACAAAGACTAGTACATGCTTCATGCCAGATTTATGCCCTTGCTCATAGCCATTTTGCTGCCATCTTGCTCTGGTATTAGCTCAGGACAGAACCATCTATCAGTCAAGTTTGTAACCTGCTATTCATTAGCTGTGTTGTCGTTCAGCGTTCAGAGTATATGAGTAACACTGCCAGGGACAGGGATTTCACTGGGGCATATTGAAAACCCAAAACAAAAATGCATGTAAATTCAACTGCAAATACATTTCATGTGCTAAAAGTGAAAAACACACAAAAATGATTGTATGCATTAGTCATTACTCAAAACTGGTAGTGGTTTGATAGTGTGGGTGTGAAGGTTGAAACTTTTCTTTGTTGTAGATTTTTTGCCTCCAAAAGTTGAAAAGATTTAAGTAAATGGTAGAACCAAACTCTATGGGTGACATCGAAGATACTAAATCATTGTTTAACTAAAAACTAATCTCAATAGTCAGGCCATGTGACTTGCACCACTGTGGACTTGTAATTAAGTTCACTGCTGTTCAGCTGTCGCTTCAAATTAAGTCTTTCACTGGGAATCCACTGGGATGAAATTGTGAAGAAGTTACAGGAAATGCAGACTCTAGTCCAAAGGTTAGCAGTGGTGCAAGTAATTTTTAGATAAAATGATTTGGATATGTTTTGATGCTTTATTGGTTTACTTATCAGTTTTAAATCTTGCAGAGAGCCACAGTGAGCTGCTTGGATGAAGACACAACACATCATCAGGGTAAGCAACAACTTTTACTAATCTGTTCCCGTCATACAGAAAAATGTATGTTGTATATCAGCATCATAGGTGCCGATTAGTTATTATTGTTCTTGACAATTTACTGAAAAATAATTTTCTTTAGTTAGTCCGTAGTGCTCTGTTTATTTTATTATTTTGTTCAATGTATTGTACAATTTGTCTCAAAATGTACCTTTATATACAGCTTAGACCATAAGAACACTTACTGTTTTCAAAATATCTCTAAATTCAATGCATTGGTGTGGCCAAAGGTTTCAGAAAGACTGTGACAATGAAATCATTATTTTTACTTCGAACATGGTCCCCATCTTCAAAAAATGACATAGACGTGCTATTGGAGAACTAATTTAACGCTTTAGTCCTGTAATAGATGTTAGCCTTAAAATTTTTGAGGCACAATTCACAGGCAAAAAAATTGAATTTGCCAAACGGAATAATGTTGTCATCAAATCCTGTATGTTGGAGTTCTCAAGGGAATTTTTCTGGCCAGATAGAAAGAGAAAAAAAAATATTTTGTTCTGGTAAATTTGAACTGGCCTTGAATCCAGCTGGTTTTGTCTAATAGGCCATAGTTTCCTAACTAAAGCTTTCTTTTTCTTGTTTAAGAGAACTGTTGCATAAACCTCCATCATGAAGTTAATCAGGATTTTGGATTTTTTTAATATGTATATCTACAATACTTACATGTATGTATTGGTAAAATCCTTGATTAATACATCTCAGGTGTCATCAAGCCATATCTGCTTCAGTAAACGTTTACCTAAGGAAACATATTTGCCAACAGATGTGCTTTGGCTAAACAGGACAAACACAATAAAAGAAAGAAAAAAAACAAACAAATAATACCAATAATACTTACATTATAGTTATAGTACGAGTGAACTAGTCAACACGAATTTTATATGTGCAAACCAAAACACACTGTACACTATGCGGCGACTTTGTATGTGAAGATATCTTTCTTATGAATCTCACCTGACATTTAAGCGCACAACTTTGGTTAAAGGTCCAATTTATTAAAAGGAAGCTAGTCATGTCACCTAAGAATGAACACATTTAAAATTAATGGGATTAAAATATGTTCTTACCAATGCACACTGCATTTAGTATAGATTAAGGGTGAAAAATAAAAAGTAAACAGTGTCACACCTGCAAAGACTGAGCCTGTGCAAAAACATCTCTCATTAGAATAAATGAGCCAACAAGTCCTCCAAGCTAAACAACCATATAGGTTGCTTGTCCCTACCCTCGGATATGACCAATAGGAGTGAACCGCTGACAGGCGTACCAGAACTTCATCATCATGATATCAATAATATGACCGCAGGAGCATACCAATGACATGTGTACTAGACCTTTATCACGTGGTAACAATAATAAAAACTCGGTTAAGGTTGTGGAACGGTCATGATTTAGTTAGGTTTAGGCACAAAAATAACTTGGTTAGATTTAGGAACAAAACACTACTTGATTAGGTTTAGGAAAAGATTATGGTTTTGGTTAAAATAAGTACTTACTGCATTTGTTACAATAATAAACATGCAGAGGCTGTGTAACAGTCGTGGGTAAAGGAAACAACATTGATTATCAGTTTCATGCAGGAAACAAACAGCTGTCTCCCTTGCGAATGTCCTGTGTTTTTTTTTTTTTTTTTTTAATTTTTTAATTGCAAGTGTACAGTATGACATTAGTGCCCAATTGCCTTGCTCTCAATTTGCCAGACAAGGTCTCATCAACAAATCAGTTCTCCAACAACAGACAGAGACCCGCATTCTCATACAGATACATACACAAGATAAACATACATTTCCCTTTGCCATCTAAGCACGTATACATATAATGTACTCACAAATATGTGTAGTGTTGATTAATCAGTTGGCTAAAACAAATTCTTCAGCTCCTCCAGGGGTGTTACCTCAGGCGCTAGGGTTTGTATAAATCAGAAATCAGACCAATCTGATGACTGTAGCAGTGAAAGCCCCTGCTTCTGCACCACCTCTGCCCGGCTTAATGTTATTTCCCTTCCCTGAAATGCATAATAACAGTAATGATAATATGCACATCAAGCCTAGCTCATAAATATCAGTATCAATATGGCTTGAGAGAGGGTACATATGCATAAAAAAAACACCTCAAACAAGGAGAAAGTGAGATCTCTGCCAGTATTTGTGTGAATGTTACAGAAAAAAAGAGCAAAACAAATAGACACATTTCTCCTGAAGAGAGCTGAGGTACCCCTTACATGCATATTTTGCTCATTTGTTTGTGTGATTGTCTCTGTGTGTATTTGTGTGTCCTCCCACTGTGCATGAGTTATGACTTCAATCAACTATGACCCCCACACATCACCTGTCCATACATATAAAAACAGCCTACTGCTCTCATATCCTCATTTCATGACTAGCTCCAGTGAAAGACCATTAACGTAATGACATCAAACTGGCCATCTCATACACACACCACACCAAAGAGCATGCTAACTCTGAGCGGTGATATTCTCTTCTTTCTCTAATGAACAATGAATTAAGAGTAGAGGTGAAATATTTTTCATTATTATGCGTGTGGGAGGACAGCTATATCTTCATCTTAATCCTAATAGGCGATCTTTAAGAGTGCTTGTCTGCATATAAGCTACAATATCTATTTGTGTGTCAGTTTGAATATGAGTGTGTGTAACAGCAGCAGAGTTGGGGGTTGCAGTTTCATTTTACTAATTCAAGGACAGTTCCTAATCATGCAGAGTGAATACATGAAGACATTGGACCATATGCATTAACCTCTTGCATATTTATGTCATGGACACACACACACACACACACACACATACACGCAAATATGAGAGCATGCATGCATGCAGACTATATACAAGCAATTTGTAATATTGAATAGCTGACACAGTAGATTTCATAATCTGTTTACAGTTTCACAGCACAGGCATGTAAGGTGGTGGTGCTATTATAAACACAGTATTCCCCTTCATTCTTGGTCCTTCATCTGAGCCACTACTGATGACATCATAGCACCCAGGGCTGAGGAGTCCCAAAAATGGGGCTTTTCCTTGTGCTCTACGTTTTTACTCTTCACTGAAAAATGAAAAGATTTTTGTTTTTATCTGCTACCACCAAATTACACACACAGATGATGAAAGATATAAGTATAATTTTATTGTGTTTAATAAAGACAGTACACAATTTATTTATTGCATAGCTTACAATATTATACAACAATGTCATTAAAGGTCTCTTGAAAAGTTCATAAAGCAAACATACTAACTAATAATGGCTATTTCTAAAAAAAATAAAATAAAAAAACCTAATTAATGAATTGTTATTTTTAAAACAATGTAGAGTAACTTAAACTGGAAAGACATAACACACACATACACAGCTATACATTGGTACACACAAATTTGTACTCATGCATACTAAGGACCCAGACAAACACTTAAAAACACACACACAAAGGCAAAAAAGAAAATTTAGCAATCAAAATCCCTCTTCCCAAACAAAAATGAGAGCTGATCTTATTTTAAATTGTTATTATTAAAAAATGCTTATTTGTAAAATTATTACCATTAAAAAAAATTAAACAACATTAATCTCAGTGCTGCATCATTAACAGTTCATAATTCCAATCAGCAGGCTAATATACTATACCCGAGGACACAATCCCCCCATGGTGAGAATTATTGCAAAACACCCAAGATCAACATCCCACTACACACACTTGTAAACATACATGCACCATCCACAACATTTTTGTCCCTCCAATTAGAATTTTTAATATCCTGGTTGGTGTTAATTGAGATTAATGGTCAATCTCCATGGTGAATTCCAACATCATCTATTACCATTTCAGCCTTGGTCCCAGGTTGCTCTAATTACATCCTCAAAATGCCCTCTGCTCAACAACCCCCAACACCCTAAGATCAATCAATAATTTTAATTTTCGGATTGCCCCCAACCCCACTCCACTCCTTACCCTCGTCCTCTGCTTTCGTTCCCTTCTTCCTTCTCCGTGCATGTCGATATGTTTCCAAAGAACATCAAATGTCGGAGAATGAAGGCTGATGGGTAATTAATTACTCATCTCATCTACAGGCCCCTTTGATTCCTTCATTTGTTTTTCCATTTGTTCAGTTGTTCATCCCCCTTGTTTCTCTCTGTTGTGTCTGCTATTTCTTTCCTCCCTCGTCCTCTCTCTGTCTGGCGCGTGGGGGGGGCGCTTTCCACTCTTTCCCCCCTTCTTGTCACGTAATTAACATGCAGATATGCATCGCCTTATTCGCAAGTCAAATCACCTCACTATTTCCCCCTCTCTGAGTGTCTGCTCCATTTTGGGGCTCTGACTGATCTTATTCAAATAGGCTGTTTGATTTAGGTAACCCCCCTCTCCATCCGGTCTACCCAAACACACACGTATGATCAGACACAACATATGATAACATTCCTCTTTATCTGCAGACAACAGAGCTTTGCCCAATCTACTCCTACAAGCTGTCCTGCTGCCAATCATGCAAAACATGCAAAATTAAACACATTTACAATCTTCTGACCATTTCAAAACACCTTGGATGTTCTACAGCCTGTCTGAGCCTCTTTTTCTGTATGCAGCCTGTACCAGCCTGCCTGTAACATGTAGCATACCTCAGTGGCAGGTTTCATATGATGCATGCTTTTCCTTTTGGTGTGAAAACCTCTTGCTTCGTTGGCACACCTTCACACAGACAAGAATACAGTACAATATGTGTTTTGCATCCCCCCTCCAAAACACAATACAAATACATTTCTCTCCCTCTCTTTCTCCCTCCCTCACTCTCTTTCTCACACACACAGAGCATGTGTGCTGGTGCAGGAAGTTGTTTGCTCAGCACATTTTGATATGAACATCATAATATTCTATCTAGCTGCCATCCATTTCCTTATCATAAACCAACATGAGCCAGCAGTTTTTATTCCTGAATACTGTGAGACAAAATCATCACATTAATTTTCCCACTAAAAGTCAAATGTCAATGTCACAAAAAAAAATTGAGGAGGGTTGCAACATCTATTTTAGATGGCCATGAAAAAAGATGTGAAGAGAGTCAATATTTGACCTTTGCCATATTGCAAAATGGGGGTCAAATTGGAGGCCAGACCTCTATCTTTCACCCTCATTTTGCTTTAGGCTCTCATACATACTTAAATATCTCAGTCAATGCATAAAGTTATGTTAAAATGTTAAATTATCATCATGCCTTCAAAGATAAAAGACAAGAAAAGTTCACTGGCCGCACAAAGCAAAAATGGCAAAAGTGAAATGCCATGGACTGGTAAGGGAATTTACTGCTACAGTATGTGTCCTCACATGTGATCTTAACTCATAAACACACAGCAAGCAACAAGTGTCAGAGTCTTGAGAGAGGTTTTCCTGTGTAGTCATGTCTTGGTAACGTTGGCACCAGGCCAGCTTTGCCATCTGTCTCCTTTCCCCCTTTCCTTGTATCTCCTCCTCCTCCTCCTCCTCCAAGCCAATCTGCTCTACAATTGCTATCATTACGTGCCTGCCATCCTTATGGCATATCAGAGGCAGGCGCCAAGCACCCTTTACCCCTCTCTCTCTCCTCCTCCTCACGCCCCTCTCTTCACGCTCCTATTTCCGCGCCCACTTCGCCACAGAGTTCTCTAAAGGGTCCAGGTGGCATCTTGCCCTGCTCTCCTCTTGGAGCCAGGGCGGAAAACAAAGGAGCGCGGTGAAGGGAACAAAAAAGCCCCGAAAACAAGGAAATACTCCTTTCAACATCCTGCTTGGAGCCTGCTGTGCTTCCTGTGCCCACAGGCTTAGTATTGGTTTGTTGTAGTTGTTGTGTTGTTGTTGTTGCTGATTTCCATGTTTCTCCCTCCTTTGGATGGCTGTTTCTGTTTGAGCAAAAAGGCTGGGAAGTAAACCCTCTGCAAACCTTGGAACTTCCCTGGCTTTGGTACTATTGACGGGACCCTGGTACGTCTCACATGCCCACACACTCACACACATCGACATGCACGTAGATGCTGCAGAGTGTTTCTCTCAGTGCTCCCTGCCACTTCGTCTGCCTGCTGCCTCGAAAGAACTGGGAGTACCATGGGATCTACTACAGACTTACTCACACATACACACACACACATGCTGGATTTATTACGCACATGCACTCGGTGGTCGTTTGAGGCTGCAAGACAGTGAATAATCAATTAAGTATTGATTTCTTGTAAGATTTTGTAAATTTCAAAGGCAAAGACAAAAAGGATAGCTTAAGGAGAGCCGCCGCAAGCGAGAGGAGCCGCAAATTAGCCAATGAATACAGACGGGGGAATAAACGAAGGTGAACAAACGAACCGCTCGTTACTACAATATACTTCTGTTTTTTTGTCTTGTTTCTCTATTGTTTCTACATGCCCCTCCAGATGAATTAATGCTGAATGCAACAATGGTTTCCTATGGAGACGAAGAGATGGCGAATGGGCGAGCGAGGGTTAAAAGCAAAAGCTGCAGGAGGAGAGAGAGTGACTGGAAGACTGGGTAATTAGGCAGTCGGCAACACACATCCCATCAGTATGCGGAGTATGCAAATTGACCGGCTGGCTCTTTCTTTTTGTCATGGATCAGAAGGCAAGAGCTGCAGAGAAGACTTAAGAGCGATTATTCTACCCAAGAAGAGGCTGATTTATGCAAACGAGGGGGAGGAGGAGGAGAGCAAAGAACACTCTGTAACCACAAAGAAATACAATGGACTCCACTGCAAAGGAGAGTCAGATACAATCACACAAATTCACTTTTATTCTCCCTCACACCCTGGGAGATTCTTCTACATTTGTGCTGGAAAAAGCGAAAGAGAAAACGACAATCAGACATGTGCCTTTATTCCCTATTGTGCCTATCTCCGCATATTGATAGGCTGCTTCGTGGATGATAATTACTTTTTGGAATATCGAATCGCGAAACAAGCCTCAGAATGAAGGAACAAGAATAAAGAAAAAAGAAAAAAAGAGCAGAGGTATGCAAAGGCGCTAATGATATTCACAGCACTGACTGTGTGTCATCTGCATGATGACAACGGCCAATTACAAGGAACCACTGGCTCTCCGCCACAGAAAAGTAGGAGAGAAGGATATGGGTGAAGAGGAGGGGGAAGTGAAAAGAACTTTCCCGTCCATTTCTTCTTAATTTGCTGCTGATATTTGCAGATTCTGCATCGTGTGGATTTATAGTAACGGTACGTGTGGGAAAAAAATGACAACCTGTCCTTGCATCGTCCCCTTGAATGGAATAAAGGCCACAGAAGATGAGAGTATCCCTCCATGTAGGATTTATGGCTGCTTGGAGTGGTATTCCATTGCCACGTTGCTGAACTGGGCTTTGGGTCTGATGGCACTCGCTCCTGTACAAACCATCTTTCTGACGAGCCAAAGACTCTGTTGGAAAACACACATGCAAAAACATATGCACACACGGCAGCATCATTCACAGTGCTGCCCTCTCCCCTCATCACGCTAAAAAAATAACTCCCCATCACCGTTTTGCACATATGTATGCTGCCCCTCTTGCCACAAAGGACTAAACAGTCGTATGCAAAACAGTCTAGTATCCCCACTTACATAGAGATGAGACGAACAGTGTGAGAAAGAGGGGAAGGGGGGCGGGAGCTTGGCAGAGTTAAAACACGATGGGGAGAGGAAGACAGGAAGGTGGGGGGACAGGAGGGCCACAGGGGAGCTTGTTGGCACTAAAAAGGGGCATGTGTGGTGATACCACTCCTACTGCGTGTTGACAGAAGAGGGCGAGCATGGGAAAAACAGAGTGGAGGGGGGATGAAAAGGAGGGAAGAGGAGAGAGACGGGGACGAGGGCATGTTGGCACTAAGAGGGAGCACGTGTTGCTGGCGGAGGAGGGGTGACATGGGTGGGTGAGGTGCAATGGGAGGTTCAGGAAAATGGGGGGTTAGATGTGGGCGCGGTAGGGTTGAATCTAAACACAGACAAGTGTCTATAGAGAAATGTTTCTGATTTAGGGGCCACCTGCATTAAGGAAGAATGTCACAACATTAAAACACAAGACTCACAGCCAACCTCCATGCACACACACAGACACACACACCTCGTATCAAATCTCAGGGGAATATGCCAGGGGTGTGGCTGCAATGCCTGTGACGAAGCCTGGTAACTTCAACACAAAATACCCACGTGTACTTCCACAGACCAGCAGGGGTGCCAGCGATGTGTGCGCACACATACTCACACAGTCATACTTTTTTGCATACACAGATGCATCAGGAGGCTCTGCCTTCACTGCAGACCTGGCACAAAGCCAAAAAAATTCACACTGTGTGCCTGGTAGTGCATACAAACAAAAACATAAATACACACAAGCATACTGGAAGGTCTTTTGATAAACTGATTTTTTTGTGTCACTTTGAAGGAACAGGTTTTAATCCTCTGTATATCACTCTCTTGTATGGGATGGTTTATTGCAGTATACAGTTTTCTGTAGTAGTAGTAGTGGACCCTGATCTTTCAGTCACTTTTAAAGGCCAATATATAACTTATTGCAGCCTGTATGTTGACAAATATGCCAAAAGAAATTACACTAAATTTGTTTTTCTAGACTACATTTTCCTATATACTTGACACTTATTTTTTGAAACTCAAGTTTGATATATTTTATCATGCAATATATATGCTTTTACCTGTACTTATAATCAAAAATGATTTTATAGACAGTGAAGTTTATTGTTATTTTATATATTCTATTGTTTGATAATAAAAGTTTTTGTTCAGCTGTACAGTTGTAAATTATGCTAAAAGATGACCAAGAGGCCCTGTGTGTTTACGCAGTGCAATTTCATGTGTCAGTTCAATTTAATTGGAAAATACATATTCATTCATATTTCTCTCCTTACTTACCTGGCACTTTGTCAAGTCATTGGAAAGAATTGATTTAGAGTGACAAGAAAAAAATGAATATAATTAGAAAGGAAATAGGGGTAGCTTTACAAAAATATGTTTGTATTAGGTCTGTTCATCATCTACAGTATATATTATCCCTTTTAGGCCAATATCCAAGACTAGCTCAACTGTGAGTTGTATGTGTAGCTGAACCTTGACCTTGGAGACAAAACACTAAATTGGTTTGACAGGTCAGGAGTCAGGAGTTCAGATTCACCAAGTCGATTTGATTATTTTCACATTCACTTCTAGTTTAAGAGCAACAGTAGTTTAACATATCCTTCATGAGATTCAAGCCTTTAGCTTTTAGCCCTGCTAAGTGAATCATCAGTGGTAGTATCAAATTACCCTCAACAGAGACCAAAGTTTACTTAAAGGCCTTTTAGTCATCCACGCTGGCACGCTAGCTAATTTACAGCAGACTCATTACACCTGCATTAAACACAATTTCCTGCGGACAAATTTCATTAGGTAGAAAAATCATTACCATGGCAATAATAAACAAGCTTATAGAGTAGTGACTAATGGCAATTTGAGTAACCTAATGTCATTAGCAAACCCCACAAATAGCAATAGTGGCTTGAACGGCTATGATCAAAGCTTTGTTTAATATAGACGTTGACATTACGAGCTCTTTGAGAATACTTTTTTTTATTTCTTTCTGGATTCTTTCCCTGTTTCTTTCTCAAGCTTTGTCTTGGGCCTGGACTATGACAGTGGAAATATGTTTCATAACTGTCAGTGCACAGGGTTGTGTGTAGCCTGGGGTTGCTGTGCTGCACAATAAACTATAATTTGATAGATGAGAAATTACAGCGGTCCATCTACTGTGCAGGGCCCTCACCCCGGGCAACGCAATACTGCGCCAGATGATGTGTCACATTTCTCTGTGAAAGGGACAAAAATGAAATTATTCTTTTATATTTTGTTAATAATGTTGGGCTGTGTTTTGAATGTAGCAACCCTGTTCGTTTTTATGTAGATAAACTAACACAGCAGATGGATGTGAAGCCTCTCAGTGACGCCTTGGCACTGCCAATTTTTAAAGGCCCTCGGTTCTTTAAAGCTCAATACATTGCTTTATGAGAGGTGCTGGCATGAACGATAAGCCCTCTGGGTTCATGTGGTGGATATATTGTTGAGTACACCACTGATTTATAAGTCACTGTTGATAGGAGATATGCATCATAGGTAGCTAGCCCACCTTTGTTAGCCACTGCATTTGCCATTAGTGAATATAAATCTTTTTGAGTGCGGCATGGATTTGCTGTGGAGCAGGTCAGAAATTGTGTGTTTTCTATGACACTGTGGCTGAGAACTACTCAGACCAAACATTAATACCTCTGGAGCATGTTCCAGTGCTGTACCATTTACCATATGCTGTAAGCATACAGGACTGATTTGACTTAATCCCATGGCAAGTGACTGACGGCCATTGGAAATGATTGCTTAAGTGTTAATTAGTGGGCAGCACTAATAGCACGCATAAGAAGGAATGTTTTAAGTTCAAGTATTTAACTGGAAATGTATTGAAGCATACTGAGGAAAAGGTAACAGGTTGGCAGGGTGATAGGCAGCTATTTATCATCCCTGTTGTGTAAACTGTTGCTTTGTGATGTGATTTCACCACTAGGGTCACTGTGAGGTGTGTGTTAACTTTTACTGTGCCCACATCTTACAAGAAAGAAATCCATTCAAATCTGCCCCAAGCAGAGTCTCTCATTGTCCAATCACACATATATATATATATCTGTCTCGCTCTCTCTCTATATAAATATATATATGTGTGTGTGTGTGTGTGTATCTATCTATATATCTATCTGTCTATCTATCTATCTATATATATATAAACAATGTACAAAGACATTTATGCTGTTAAGAATATTACATTTTTTTTGCATATGTCAAATGCACCAGCCAGTACCAGGGAGGCTAATCCCACTCCTTTGTTCTGCTGTGTTGTATGTCTTGTCAGACAACAGCAGTACTGAAGTCGATGGAGGAAACAATTTGTCCTCTTTTTGAAGCCACTGAAGCTCACATCCTCAGAAGGTAGTGATGTCATGTGAAATGAACTGCTTTTATTCCTCAGTAACTTTACGATCTTGGCATGAAACCTTATATTTTACCCCATTCCTATTAAGGAATACCCCCAACCCATTCTTTTTTAACAAGAGCGATCTGATAGATGTTCAGAAAGATGTTTTTTTTTTCTTCCCCTTTGTTCTGGTCAGTGGGCTCATGCAATGTTTATTAGATTAAAAGTCAGTCTCTGTGACGAGAGAAGAGGTAAAAAAAATGCAGAACACAAAAGAGAAGCCTATCACAGGCTCTAGAGATGCTTTTTCTACTCGTCTTTTTATTACAAATTGAGACCAAATCACTTTGGAAGGCACCAGAGAGGGGAGGGATAGATTTGTCTATGATTTAAAACAGCAGTATGTAGTACAGCATTTATGATAAGAACTCACGTCTGTGTCTGACAATTAATGTGACTCCAGTTAGTTTTATGGCCAGATTTAAACAGGGACTGTGTTTCATAGTGATGATAGAAGACAGAGTGGACATAAATAAAAATATACATATGTGAAATCCTTTAAGGGTTACCAAATGGTTTATATGGGAAGGGAAGTTGGAGTGGGAGACTTCATCCTCCACATCTGAACTCTCACAGCAGCTTTTATGATGTACAGCATTAGTGGGGGTTGACACGTTCTGGTGCTTCATATGTGCCCTGATTGTTCTAACAACTGAAAGTGACCAAAATGACCCACTTACACTGACAACCTCTTTCTTGGTCCTTGTACGGTATTAGACTGGGTTGTATCTAATGAGGCCAAATGCAATGTTAAATTGTAAAGCTGAACAAACAAACATACATACAAACATACAAACAAACAAACAACATTTTTATGAAAGTACTAAACCATTTGGCTCAAAGAGATTTTTTTATGATCTTTAATTAGATTAAGCTATCTAATGCTGCTATTACACCATAAAAATGTATATATTTCTTTGATTGCAGTCTTTATTGCCCCATCTTGTTTAAAGGCATTCTCACACTGCCCATTTAAATATTTAACCAGTGTTAAGCCTGGTGTCCCAAGTGGTTTCCCAATTCCTCTTTGCATAATTGTAAATAAGGAAGAACATACCCCTTGTAATTGCTCATGGAAGGTGTCAAACCAAGCTCACAGTTTACTTAATGTATTTGTAATGCTCTTTCACTCTCTATATGCAGGCATGTAAATTAAAGTAAGTTTCTTTTATTGTTAAAGATGTAAAGTATGATCAAAAACCAGAGCCTCTTAAAAAGCAACATGTTAAGTAAGCATCACAAAGACAGTTAACAGAAGCAAATCCATTTGAAGTACCAGTGCACACCAGTCGGAGGTGAAGAATTTTGACTTAAAGTGAGGTTCCAAGATTTCAAGATTCTTGTTATTCTTTAGTCTGGTGACACCTGCCATGTTAAGTATTCTCTGCTTTGGTGGTTTCCACTATAGGGACCAAGCCGACATTATATGATAATAAAACTGTTTAAAGCAGATGTGAAAGAATCCATTATTGAATCAGCATTACATAGCATTAATCACCAACAGAGATGAGCAAAACTGTAACTTTTTGTTAGGAAATATTAGTTAGTCCTAGGTTTTGGTGACTAAAATCTCTTATTTTTGAACCTGCCTGCCTCACCTATACCAGCAGTTCACTTGCACCACACCACACAAAATTGAATGTTTCAGTACTATAGCTTCAAAAAATCTCCACATATTTAAATTTGTTGTATAAAATTTCTCAATGTTTATACAGGACCCCCTGGTCCAATCGGCCATGTTAACAAGAGCTCATGTCCCAACTCGGCCAATTCATTTTGCATTATATTTTCCAGAATGCCTTTTGACAGAACCCAGAAAACAAGCATGAGCTTGTTGCTCTGAATCACAAATGGGCCTATGGCAGTTAAATGCAGATATATGTGAACTAATTTGTTTGAGAAAAGTGGGAAATGTCTACAGCTGCAGCCGCAACCCCAATGAAATATCCAACATCATTTGTGGTTATATTACATTTTGTTCAATTAAGAAGCCCTTCCTCTTTGATTCTTTTGGAGTAGCACTTGACAAAAGTTTTACCACTGGTGGTTCAGTTAGGTGAGTTTTTTTTTCTTTTTCTTTTTTTTTCCTGTTTTCAAATTCCATTTGGTGTGCTGATTGAAACACTGAAACATAGGACATTCACCTTTCCACATTTAGCCATTCAATCTCAGAATCAATAAATAAAAAAATAACCTTAAAGCAAACTTGACTAGAACAGTTTTGGTGCCTTTCATCTTCCACCCTTTTGATTTGAAGCCTTGATATAGCACTAGTGAGGAAATGACTGCTAATTGTCCTTTAGGGTTAAGGTAAAATAAAATCCAGAAAACAGCATAAAATAGGGCCACATATATCTAAAAAATCTAAAATAAAAAAAATAATGTGATAGTATCGGTTTTTGTTTTAAATCAATAAACCTTTTCTTTTTCTTCCCCAAATATATCTGTGTGACTTCTCTGTGAGTCAAAGGATTGGGTACAGTACATAATGTGTTGGACAAGCAACACCACAACTATCTGCCTCTCTCTCCTTTCTTCCTTCCTTTCCAATCAGCTGCATCATCCACCTTTCATCAGGCCAGACCATTGATCCTCCAACCGGCAGGGGGTCCTTTAAGTATGCAGCCTAATGTTCTCATTATGTGTCCTGCATGGTCCAATTGCTGATGACTGGCTGATTACCATCTCATTAAGAGACATTGCCAGACAGGGGAGAGAAGGACCTGTCACAGTTTAAGGAGCTCATCAGAGCACAGAAATAATACATGCTGGAGACTGGCTTCATGTCTTATGATACACAGAAGGAAAATGATTTCTTATCTAGGAAAATAGGAAGGAAGAGCTTGCACTGTAAAATATGAGCTAGAAATATTAGGGGCGTAGCATTTTTGCATTTTTGCGATACAGATTGATCACTTTAATTATGGTTTTATCTTGAATACATTTTTGATGCAACCACACGTGTCACATAAAGTAATTATTGGAATTTTGATTTATTATCCCTATAGAATACTGATCTGAAAGATGGGAAAGAGTCCCTCAATCATCTGCCAGGGAGTTAATACTGTACAGTTATAAACGCAAAGCTGCTCAGTTTGATGTGTCAGTTGTTACTGAATTCAATAGATTGAGCATGAATGGGCATGAGTTGGTCAGCCATTAACATTCAAACGTTTGAAGTCTGATTCTTGATGTATTTTCATTATTATACTCTGAAACATTTCATGCTTTTCCCGCAGCACAAAACTCCAACATGATATCCTGAACAAACAATGACAGTGTACAGTATAATTCATCAATAGTGGATAGATTTAGATAGCTAGATTTTCACTTGCATGATTGTGTGTTTCTGTGTGTGTGCATTTGCAGCATCAATGTGTGTTGTAGGGAGGACAGAAAATCCCAAAGTAATCTGAAGCACAAAGGCAATGTCATTATAGACATGGGGAGACATTATTCCAAAATGGCAAGTGATGCAATGCTGAGACAGTAGATAAGGTGAAGGCAAATGTGGAGGAAAGAGGAGAGGAGAGAGTGAATGCTTGAATTTGCCATGGACAGATAAAAACAGGCTAGGGCCTGGCTGGAGGATGGCGTGATACGGGCCCTCTTCCCTTCTTCTCTCCCTCCCTCTCTCTCTCACTATGCCCTCCTCGCTCCCTTTTTGAGTTTTATCTGACATACGATGAATGCAGCAATTTTATCTGAATAGACAAAGAAGCAGTGACATGCAGCCTCACTCTGACGACTGACCTTGAAGGAGACGAAAGGAAAGAAGGAAAAAGGGAGGCGGGAAGGAAGAAAGAGCGAAATGGCCATGGTTGTTACTGCCTCTGTCTGGTTGTTACAACTCTCTGAGCTATCTTAATGTTAATCTTCCAAATAACTGCTTATACTAGACAATGGACATGTGTTTGTGTAGACATTTTTGAAGCAGCTGATTCACATTTGTATATGCTATTTATACTTCCAACATCAGAATTAAAGAAAAAACATTATAGTTCAATTCTTTGCTGATTTAAAATGACAGATTTCTGTCACTAATTGGTCTTTTGGGGTGAATTCAGGACATTGGCATACTATAGACAGTTAAAGTTAAATACAGTGCCTTAATGGAAAAGTCCACCTTAAACCAGGTAAATAAATTAGTCATAAAAATTTGCAAGTCTGGCTCCACTCACGCTGTAGCTTTTGTCACAGCGACAGCATGAGTGTAGTAAAGAGTGGGATGACACATTTTCTGCAATTTTAAACAGTCCTGCAGAATTTAAAGGAAAGGATTTCTTTTTACACTCAATATTTAACGTCATATCAGAAAATTGCAGAAGAACAAATTTTTCTACCAAAAAAAATCTGTCTTAAAGGGGCTCTATGTAAGTTTTTGGTATCACTACATAGCCAACATTAGCATTAACAGCTGTTTTTAAACAAATATTGATTTATGTTTTGTGAATAAATACTGAAATAGTTAGGGAGTTAATAGGGCTTAGTTTTACCTAATGAAAACCTTAGTCTTCCTGCTGTTGATCTTATTCTATGATTGTGGTAACTGATAATAACTAACATTACTTCCATCTTGCATAGTTACAATAGAAGTATTCACTGTTAATATCAACTGCTGATATTTACTAATTACTAGTTGATAAGTGGTTCTTCTGCCCTCAGCAAGACATTAAACATACAGGGCAAAGTGCAATAGATGAACAGTGTACTTGTTAATAACAGCAAATACCATCAAGCAGAACCCAGATATATATTTATTTCTTTGTTGTTAGTTGTATTGGCATGTCACGCACTTTACTTCCTGCACAGGAAGATTGTGACCATTACTGAATATATGCAGCATCAACCTTTACAACCTCTGAGGACTTTTAACTCGAGGTAGCAGCTGATTAATGTTACCTGGAGTCCGTGTGTTGAGCTTAACACACTTTGGCACACCTACATTTTGTAGTACAGCTGCACATTGAAGTAGAATAGGGTTATATGTGGCCCACAGCTGGCATCTTCACTTGTGATTAGACATTACCTGCAGCACAGACTTGAGTTCTGACCAAAACAATTAACAGATGTGTTCTGACATTACTACAAACATTGCAGGAGTGAATTTGTTCTAACTTTCCTGAACTGCATGTTAGCAATTTTAAATGTCAGTAATTCCCTGTGTAACTGAGCTCAATCTGAATCAGGAAAAGACTAATTTCATGATTGGGCTAAAGATCAAATATTATTTTAATGACAATATGGAATATAAAACAAGAAAAAACCCAAGATTGGAGGAAACATTCATGATAATACAAAAATTACCCATGACTACCAGTTGTTGTTTACAATCAAAGAACGAATTTAAAATTTTGTATTGCATGATAAGAAAAATAGAGAGATAAACGCTAGGAATTTAAAGAAAAATCAGACTTACAAAATTAATTATTGCCCAACAGTGGAAGCAACTTTAAGTCTAGACTTTGGTCATGAAGTATATTTTGAATTATCCGGTCCTTACTTGTTGATATATAATCAAATTATCAAGTTATTAAGTTTAAATGATGTATACATGCATGTATCATGTGCATAGCAATGTTAAGAGATACATCCAAAATGATGAAATAGTGGCCATATAGGAATACGGTGTTTAAATAAAATAGATCTAATCCCAGAATTGAACCCTGTGATGCTGCGTGCTGACAGAGCTAAGTTTTCTCAAAGTTACTTTGAGTCAAGATGATATGATCCATGTTAGCAACATCAGCACTCAAGTATGGTAGAAATCACACACGACTCTGAATTTACAACAATTGTGACCCTTTAAAATTGCAATTTCATTGCCAGCCATTTGGCAGACGTCAGATTAAAATTGATTAAAGATATAATTTCAGCCACTTAAAGCAGTTACCTAGCAACTACATTTTCAAGAACTGTTAATATATGACAACTTTTAAAAAAGAAATAAGTAAATAAAAGGTAACTTTGAGACCGGTCTGCAAATTTTAATTTGATATGCTATCTTACTTAATAAACTATAAAGGAGGATTCAATAAAAATGAAAAAAAAAAATGTTCTCATTACTTATTTAATCAAATCTGAGGGTGTTACATCCTGAAGACTAGATGATACCTACAAATAAAAAAGAAATATCTCAAAAAAAAAAAAAGCCAAACATGCACCAGAAGGAATGCAGCTCTGATCTTAGTTCTGAAACACTGATCTTTGTCGTAAAAAATAAAAGAAGTGGTCATAGTTCACAGTACAGTTGAGGGGCAAGGTGTTAGTAGATCTGTACACGACTAATTTTTTTTAATCTCACATTTTTAATTGCAACACCAACAAATTTGATTCAATACAACAGGTTGCCCATTACATTTTGAATGTTTTACCCAGCAACCCCTCAACCCTCATCCCTACACCCCGCCTTCGTTGCATGTTTTTTCCCTGAGAGAAAGGTGCAAGGAACATTTAGAAGCTGTGTAGCAGGTTCCCTTGCTGATCTTACACCCGTTAGTTCTGCAAGAGTACTAGTAACCTTCCCACACTAACCAAAAACCCCTGGAAATTTACATACAGCATGTATAAAGCTAATCCAAGGGGGTTAAATTAGCAATATGGGTCAGGAACCAGTCTCATTTGATGTCTAAAGGAATTACTTTTTATTTGCAATGTTTAACTATGAAAAAAGGTAATGTATTTTTCAATTTTTTTTTCAATATAGGGTGCTCAGCAACTCCTAATTTGGAGTTAATTTCACCCTTTACTCAGCCCTTCTGTACTAGTCTGTCTCCTAGAAATTATGTTTATATACATCTGCGAAAGCAAATATGTTTTGTTTGAAATGTAATTGCAACTGGATTACATTTTCTATTAACGTAATGAGGATATATTGTTAATTTATGTATTTGGCAAGTTGCGAATATGTTGATACTGAACATGTCAGTTAAATTTTCACAGACAACATATTTGTTTTCTGCAAAATAAATGATTTTGCAGTACAATATCCACTTGTGGTGACTACAGCGTTATTCTTTTTTATGGTTATTTTTAGGCACCGAACATTTGGTTAAGGTTAGGGAAAGGCTGCGTGATTTGGTTTAATACAGAAAAAGTTAACAGTGACTTCAGACACAATGTGTTTATTTACATTTAACCAAAACAACAATCTTTCCCTAATCCTAACCAAATTGCTTTTGTTTCTTAAACCTAAAAGCAAACAGGACCATGGATACGGATCCCGGTCTCTGGTCTGCATTGTGTGCCCACTATACCCCCTCAAGTGACTCCACTGCCATTAATAAATGCTTAATTCATTAAAAAAAAAAAAGTTGCCTATGAACATAATCCAGTCAGCGATTATGTTTCTGATAAAAGTATTTGCTGTTGCAGTAGTTGTTTGTAAATTTTATTTCTGTAATACCTTTCAGGCAGTAAAGGTCATCAATCATTTTACTACATGTTAATATCAGACAAAGTCTGTACAACAAAACCCAAAATGTGTTAAACCAAGCACCATCATTTTTGGAAATATGAACTTAAGTGGGTTTAGCTACCTCATATTTCTTGAAAAAACAATAATGTTGCCAAATTCTCCAATTGGGAAAAACATACTGCAGTGAGGCTTAGAGTCACATGTGTTAACTGTAAAAATATCAACTTCTGGGTCTTATGAATTTCCCAAGCTCTCACTGTAGCTGTGTTTGGATCATTGAGAAAATGTCACCTTTTTTCATCTGTTCTCCTTGTAGCTTTAATTTTATTCCTTTGAATATCAAAGTGGTTGCATCTTTCTTTGCCCAGAAGTAAACTTGTCATGCTAGATCAAATATGTTGTTGCATTAACATCTGAGGACTCAAATAACAAAGGCTCTTCACCCTTTTTTAAGCCTCTCTACATACTGATATTGTGGTTCTGCGTGGATTTTTCCTTTGGATGTACATTCAAATAAACCACAGATCCTGTGAGAGTCTAATATATTCTTTTAAGTTTATATAATCTTTTGCTACAACATGGGCTGCAATGACAACGGTTATGTTTAATAGCGCATTGCTTCTTAAATGGATAATGGATTAATTTATTTATCACATAATTTTTCCAAGCTTGGAGATATAAAAAATGCACAGTTTATTTTACAAAACTGTAAGTCCTAACTCTTAGCCCAAAGATTGATTATCGACTGACTGATTGCTATTTCAGAAATTATGGTGATTTATTTTTTATAACATGCAAGACACCACCGTTTTCCACTGTTTTGCATCCATTAATATAAAGATGAACATCAAAAAGTGACCATTGCTTTGGATGTGCAACACCCTGTACTACAAATTGACCAGTCGAATGTGATGTTAAGAATATCACCAGGCCGCCTTGTAACAGGTGTGTCGCTCTATCCAGACAGTGATCTTTTAATCTGCTAATGTGAAGGGAAGTCCCACATCTGGAAGTTTTACTTTTCTGTAATTGCAGAGCTGCTAGTGAGTAGCCCCCTGAGCCTTGGAGAAAAAGAATGACCTGCATTCAGCTTCAAACACAGACAGACGTGATAGCATTTAGAGGGGATAAAATTTGTGTTAATTTCAGATGACTTGCCTTTTCCAAACCCATTTGATTTCCGCTTTGTTTGTTGACGTTGCTTTTAAAGTGATGGATTAACAGATCGATTAATGTTATTCTTTTCTCAGTGTATTTTTTTCTTCTAATTTCATCCCCCTCTACTCTCTCCCTCTCTTTCTTTCTCTCTTGCAGGATTTCATCTAGACAGGTGCTTCCTGTCCGGACTTTGACGTAAAATGAAACACAAGTCCAGATGTGAAGTGTGTGCTTCCACGTGTGTGCATGTTTGTGCATGTCTAAGACAGACAAAACAGAGAATACAGAGACAAGCATGTTTCTTGTGCATGCCACAGTTGAAAGAAGAAGGAATGAAAAGGAATAAAGTAAGACAAACAGAAGGAGACAGGGGATAATAAAGAGTGTGGCCATGAAAGAAAATTTGCAACGAATGCAATCCCATTATTCGAACAAGATAACTTTCCATGAACCTATTATTCTTAAAATTCAAGCACAACACAAGGACATGAATTAAGACTACTTTCTGTGCATGTCCATTCATTTATTTTCATTTCTTTTACCTCTTGAAAAATACAAAAAGTTATCTTACTTACACATCCATATGAAATACTGACATTTTGAATGAAGCAGTTTAATTCATTGTCGTATTCTTAAACATATATCTGTGTCTGTGTTTATATCACAGTCACAAAACTTTCATTCCTTTTATTTAATGTCAGCTTCAAGCTGATTCCAGGTTAATGGCATCACAGCGCAGCTTTCAGAGACTGATTAAATACAGTCGTCTAAAAGACGTGCTTTCCTGTTCCTCCTTTGCTTTTCTCGTCCTTTTCCTGAATGGAGAGACAGGATAAGGGAAAAAGAAAAGAAAGGGAGAAATGGAAAGGTCATGAGTGATGGATGCTTTGTGTTTGTCTGTCATTCCCAATTACTGAACTTTGCCTCTTAAAGCGTCGCTCAGATGCATTTCTCATTTCTGCCTTTCTGACTGATGAAGAGCAAGCTCTGACTGGGGGCACTGTGTGTTTTAAAAACCGCCTCGCTAGTCATTCAGTATTTACTTCAGATACAATAAACTGTGGCAGCCGCTCCTGCTCTGCAGTGTTCTTCCACTACAACTTTCTTGATTTGTATTCATGCTCATGTTTTGTTATCAAATGTATAGTTTCCAGGCACTCAGGTCTGTAATGGTGCGATGCTTTGAAAAATGAGATTACATATCTCTTTTTAAAGAAGTGTTCAAAGTTACAAAAATACACTGCAGGGAACAACGTTTTTGGGGGGAGTCTGCACTTTGATACTGAGCAGTGCAGATGCATATAGTACCTACAGTCAGTACTTCCAGCCCACACCTAGAAATACAAACAGTCTCTTTCTAAAGCTTATCAGCATCACGATTATTAATTCCTAACATTTTGACAGATGTTACAACAAGATGAAAATAAGTACACTAAAATATTATTTGGGTGGGATGAAAACAAGTACACTAAAATATTATTTGGGTATTACCTTACTGATGTAGCAAACAGTTGAATAGCAAGACAAGCAAAATTACCAGCAGGGTATAAATTCCTACACTCAGTTTTTATACTGTATATGCATTTTGTGTGTAACTTTTCTTAGAATAACTGCCTAAAATATGTTCAGTATTCTCCCAATTCCTTTGCATATGCTCCTATCCCTATTTTTGTAATTTTCTTTTTTTTTTTGCTTCATAAAAGTGTTTCAAAGTGCTTTCACTGCCCTATATTTAACGCAATGTGGCCTATACAGCCGCCTTATGTGGTCTTCTGTGTTATTTTGAAGGTAAAAGAGAGAGAGTAGAGGGGCAGGTGTATGGTAGGCAGCTAGGTTAATCTCCTTTGTGCTCTGTCAGCCTCTTTGCTAAACTTGAAAAAGTGTCATGTTGACTAGCTGTAAGAGGAGGTGGTGGGAGAAAGGCAGGGAGAAAGCAGAGATTGAGACAGAGCAGAAGTAATGGAGAGAGAGGAGTGGAAAGAGAACTGTTGATATATACAGTTCTTGCAAAAAACTCCAGAAACCTCCAAAAACCTTCCTCATTTCACTTTTGACTATATTAAATTCATTCCTTGTTATTGCATCTATTTTCTGCTCGTGAAAACCTCCCTAACTGTCATAATAAAGGTGGAGGTGGTTTGTGAGGTCGGCCTGAGGAGGGCTTTACGAGTCAAGCTGCGCTGATATATGGTTCACAGAGACTCCATTAAAACCATGGACCTGTGCCATTTGGGAAAATGGAGGTCACTCATGCTAGGGTCATGTGACATCTATAAAATCAAACTTTTTCTTAATATCTGGTCGTATATCACCTGTTTTTTCCCTTTTCTTTCTTTTTTTATTATAAGGGTATTATGTGTAAGGGTAAGAGTCAGTCTCAGTTTTTGATAAATATACCATATCAGATCTACAGAGGAGCATAAGGGGAACAATCTGCAGTTGGTATTGTTGGAAAGACAAGAAAAGCTTTGTAAAAGCATGGTCGGGAGTCCTTTTTTCTTTCTTTGTCTGTCTGTTCTTCCCTGTCCTCCATCATTCTCTTTCTCTCTATTTGCCATGCTCACCTTCTCATTTCATCTGCCTCTGCAGGTAACCTAATTAAACTGACTTAATGTTTTCTCCCTCACTCACTTTACACGTATATTGTCTCTGTCTCTTGCACTCATTCTTCCTTTCTGTTATTCTCATTCACACTCTCTGTTAGAATCTTAAACTTGTCTTAAACATATCCCATTCCTTTTACTCCAGCTCCTGCTTCTGCTCATACTGTATACCCTTGAAACCCAAGAAATATATCGTTCTCCATCTCTCCCCTCCCTCTTCCTCTCTGGTTCTCCATTCCCTTATCTTCATGTCTCTTTAAGCTAGAGTGGGTGTCCTGTCTGTCTAACCACGGCTCCCAGCTCCCCAGAGTAGCATTTCCAGGCTTCATTTGTTTGAGGGTTTTCTAATCTGGGGACTGGGAAAACCTCAGTCCACCAAGCCCTCGTCTATCATCCCCACAGAGGAGCAGAGAGGAGGTGAAGAAGGAGTAGAGAGGAGGGAGAAGACTGGAGGTGATGGCATGATTAGTTATCTGTCCTTGCTCTCACCCAGCCGCCCCATCGCTAGCGACTACTGCGCCTCGATCGTTCTCATCTCTCACTCACTCACTCCTTCTGCCTCTCCATTTCTTCCTCCCTTGCTGTCTCTCCATCTGTCTTATCTTCTTATCTCTCTTTTGCTTGTTCCTCTCTCCTGCATCCTGAGCACCAGGCTGTAGCGCCAGACATCCCTCTATCTGTCTGTCTATTTATCTGTCAGTCTGATTGTCTGACCTCAGCCCCAATGGTGGTCCCTTTTGTGTCTGTGGACAAATGAGGATGACCTTTTATTGTAAAACAGACACCTGTAGGGAGGGATGAAACTGCCAGTGTTTAAATTAACAACAGAGAGAAGAGAGGGAGAGGGAGGCCATTTCAAACACAGAGAGGGAGTTGGAGAGAGGGAGACAGAGTATAAAGTTTTTTAAGTTCTAGTAATTATAGAACAGTGTTTGCATCAACTTAGCACTGCCACTGTTCAATAATAAAGTCCCCCACCTGGCTGGCAGCTACTGATGAACATTCGTTGAACAGTGAGGAGTGGACCCCTTGATTGTGCCCCAGACCAATCAGTATAGGTGCATGAATTATAAATGGTATTGACAGTGGAGGCCATAAGAGTAGGCGGAGTATTATTGCACATGAAAGTCCATTCTGATTTTGATTATTTTTATTCCAGGGGCTCACAAAAGGCCAGGAGACCATTGGTGAATATTGTAAAAGGGCACAGGGCTGAGATGGGCTTGATGGCAGGTTTTGATTTCTGGCTAATAGCCACTTCAAAGAGGCTTGGACGACCTGGAGATAGGGGAGGAAGATGACACTGGGGCTAAAGGACACAGGATGGACAAAAAGGGAGGACATACAAACCACACACATGGAAGACATATTACATTTTACAGTTTAGGCGTTTAGCTGACATTCATATCCAGAGCTTCAAGTTCAACTGGACAAACACAACCATTCATATATGACCTATAGACATGTAAACACATGTATATTGTGTGTGCTATATGAAGCCTTTTTAGGTAATCAATTCTTTACTGGGTTCATCTGTCTGTTAAAGCAGGGGCTTTTTGGCTTTTAGACAAAGAAAAGTGAGGTGGTAGGATTTTGCAAATTATGTAGAGATTGTTCACTGCAATATGTTGCTAAGATATCTTGTTATTTTGCCCTTGCTCTGGGGGAGATTAGTTCTCTAATTTTAGTGTGTTACATTTTTTTAAATAATTTTTACAACGGTAGTGTAGCTCCTGTAGCTTACAAAGTTCTTTCTTAAGATTCAAACACAAAACCCTTACACCAGTAGCATGCATTGACATTTACAGATAGGCAAGCAGAGCCAAGCAACCAGCAAACCCACCCCAGCCAGCATCACTGTTACACACCTGCTGTCCCTCTCTCTTTCTCCCACTTTCTATGCACACAACCTAAACACTGAGCTATCCCTGAAAGAAGCTGCACTACTTGTGTAATAATATGCCATCTCAAACTTCTCAAACCTACTGAAGATCTTGCACAGAGATGATAAATCACAATCTAATCTGCTTGTTTACTTGCTACTGCTACCTCTTAACACTCAGAGTAAAAAAAGATTGTTGAAGGAATTTTTGAATGCGCAAATGCACTTTCCACACACATCTGCGCATGTATATAATGCATTCAGTATCATAGCTGATCTCAGAACGGTTGATATTTGTGGACAATTGTGACTATAGCTAGTTACCCCATCCATCAAAGATCTCAGGATTATCCTAAATGTGCATGCTCAAACATCCAAAAAATGTTTCTCTCCCTTCCGCCCTGGCCTTTGTCAATGGGCCATGGTCACGCCCATGAAAATGACATAAATGATAGATACAATTGCTGGTTGTCAACCTAGCTTCCAGAGACATTAGCCTGCTGCCACCACAAGTGGGCAGTAAAATACAAGATGAATGCTAGCAGGCAATATCAGATCTTTTGTGGCACAGAACACTGTTGTGAGATGTAAAATGAGATATCGCTTCCAATTTGGTGTAGCTTTAATTGATGTCTAGATTTAGCTTTAACTGTTCAAGCGCTGCTTGATTGTGTTTTTCCTGAAGGAACGCCACTGCCCTTATACATATAAGAACATCTTGTGTCCCTCTACCAGCAACATTCAGTAACGTGCACCCAAACAAGGTGAATAGACAAATCTACGGGGTATGCTATACCAAAAAGCAGTTTGCTTTGCAGGATCTAGTAGAACACATGCATATGTATGTGCTCATGTGTGAATGCACACACACAAACAGACATCATAACTTTGTGGATTAGGATGCTTTTGACATTTTACTTCTTATGTCTTCCAAATCTCTCTCTCTGTTTACCTCTCTCTGATGAGAGAGGTGATCTGGAATTCTTTGTCTGCTTTGGCCCATCTGATCTAAAAGCTTCTCAGTAGGGAGTCAAAATCTGGATTATAGGCTGAATTTAATATAGCAAAATTAATCTACCCCACTGCAACACATACAGCATAAACCAGCTCCCCCTCCTCTTCATCATAACTGCCTCTCATTCGTTGGCCATACAGTAACACACTAATATATACATTTACACACACTAACATGTCCACATACACATACAGACCCATTGTGATTGCCACATGACTGAGATAGCCTCCATGCCACAGTCTCACTCTTTTTCTTTTAATTACAAAGAATGGGCCTGGTTAGGTTACACAAAACAAATCAATATCTCTAAAAGAAATATTCAAATGTGACCTAGAAAACAGAGCTCACGCATTCATTTTATCATTGATTTTTGACACAAGGCGATTTAGTCTTTGAGAGATTTTTGTTTTGTTTTGTTTCGGGTTTTTTTTTGCTTTTTGCCAAACAGCACATAAATATTTACTCCAAAGATAAAGCACAAGTGCAACAGAATGAATATTGAGTTTGGAGGTAAGCATGTGCATATGATCAAATATCCATCGAAAGAAATGCTGCACATTGTCTCCGATAGAAAGGCAACATAAATATGAGCATATTTGTTAGAGGCAGGGTCAATATTATAAGATGGATATGGTTTGTGCCTCTGAGACTGCTTAGAGAGATAGTTTCAAATCAATGGTGTGTCTGGCACCCAGCTCAATGTTTGATTACTTTTTTGTTTCTTAAAGCTACCAGATTAATTTATTTTTTAGATTCATTCAGGGTGGAGGATCCTATCTTTCTTTTACTTACACTGTTTCATTTAATACACTCACAAACTATAGAAGCTATCTTTTTGGCCGGACTGCAACAGTGAGGCCAGCCCTAGAAACACAAACATCCGTTACTGACGGAGTGATAGTCTGTGACTGACTGACTGACTGAGTGATGAAGTTAAGGCACTGGTCAGCCGAATGCCACATGACTGAGTGCTGATGTTACACCATTGGTTGGCTGGCTGAGTGTTGGAGTTTCCCCATTGGCCGTTGCTCTTTCAAAATGAACGGTGCAAACAGTTTCTATTATATCATCAGGTTTACAGTGAGCTTAACAAATTTAGCGTCTTTGTCGGTATATTTACAAGATTTTCAGACCCCTTTAGCAACTTTTTTTCAAAGAAGCACCTAATGACAAATTCAGCAACTCTTAGAAAAACTTTACCTACTTTCTGTAGAAGAGAGTTGCCAGTATTTCCCCAAGAGCGTGAGGTCGGGCTTTCCCTCCGCAGGCACACCTCTCTCTGGTCTCACTCAATTGACCACACAGAAAATGAATCAGACGTGAATGAGCTTCTACCTTTCTGTCTGAGTGATAATTTTACAAGTAAATATAGCTGATATCACAACACAGCCATTTACGGTACGGTTATAAAATGTATGATCATAAAATCAGGATTTTAGCTGTGCTAAACTGCTAGTTAACATGTAGTCTTAATCTCTCTCTCTCTTTCTCTCTCAACCCAGCCGGTCGACGCAGATGGCCGTCCAGCATGAGCCGGGTTCTGTTCAAGGTTTCTACCTGTTAAAAAGTAGTTTCTGTTTGCTGCTGTCGCCAAGCGCTTGCTCATGGGGGAATGTTGGGTCTCTGTATATATAACTATAAAGAGTACAGTCTAGACCTGATCTAAATGAAAAGTGCCCTATGATAACCTCTGTTATGATTTGGCGTTATATAAACAAAACTGAAATGAATAGAATTGAATTTCATATTTATTCCATTGTCTGACAACAGAAACAGAAAAACATGTAAATTAGAACACCATTATTGGGAGCTCGGCTGTATTAAATTACTGTATATGTTAGCACAGAGAGTAGGAGAGGAGCAAACAGACCAAGGGTGGTCCAGCCATATACTAGGTTTTGACCTAGTCTTGTTAATACCTGGTTTATATTCCTTAAAAAAAATCAAAACTCTGTTCAAGGAGTCATTGCTGAGCCTGTGCACTTTTTTTCCCACAGTGTGCTGCTCCACACTCATGCCATCACACATTTTCACTGTAGGAAAAAGAGGATATAAACCTGGATTAAGTTCAGAGGATGATTTTTATCCTTGTAGGGGGTCTGTAAATGGTAAGACAAGGTGACCCTCACCAATGAACACACCTGTACACAAACACATATAAACATACCCACAAGGGCAAGGAAACACAGGAAGGTAGACTATAAGAAACATGCAATCATCACACACACACACACACATACACATACACGTAAAGTCAGGTGTGTTGTGATCCACAAATAGGGATTATATAGTGCTGATGTTAGAAGTTAAAGAAAGAAAAGACAGCTCTGCCGAATCTTCCTCCTCACTGTCACGGCGATAACACTAACAGTATTGACAGTGGATAGATCATCCATCCTTTTTTTATTTTTTTTTATTTGTACCACTGACTTTTATGTATCTATTTAAGTTGTATTGACAGTGCATGTGAAAGACAGCAGCAGAGGCTGGCAGAGAACTGAGAATAAACATGGAAGCTCAATTAATTCCGAGGTCCTTCAGCAGTGTATGATTTCTTCTGAGCTTCTTTACCCTTGTGTTCAGAGAAAGAAACAGTGCAATCATATGTTTCCTGATCAAAAATCAGGTCAGCATCATGACATTAAAGAGCAAAGAGAAAAGGTGGGGGTGCCCTGTATCATTTTATCTTTTCATTTTCCATTCAAGTGACAGCAGCGTTTGATGGAGAATTTGATTTTTGCAGGATTTCTCTTCGTTCTCCACCGTTACAGCTCGAGATAAGCAGTTGGCAAGCAAATGGAATTTCCTCATTCAAATCCTCCTCCTCCTTCTCTGCAACTTCCTCCTTTCTTCTTGTCCTCTTCCGCTCCTTTCTCTGTCTTTTCCTCATTGTTTTCCAGCACTGTGTCTCATGTCTAAGGCGCTTATCAGATTTGGCCCTTGGAAATGAGATTTCAAGGGACTCAGTTCATTTCGCAATGCTCAGCATGACCTTTGCTTTGTTTCCGTCTCTCTCTGTCTCTCTGTCTGTCTTACGACATTTCTACCCTATACTCTATGCTACACACACACTCGCACACATGATGATTTCTTGTTGTAGTGCATTTGACACAAACTCTAAACACACTTTATTAAGAGTGAAAAGAATGTGGAAACAGAACAATAAAAGAAACAAAGATGACAGAATGCAGATAAAACAGGCGACATTGTGTAAACTGGGTGTTTTGTCTTACAAAACTGGGGCATTTGGGTCTTGACTTGGTCTTTGAGGTGGAAGTGTGGGCATAGTTCTGATCTAAAGAGTACGTACAAACTCGGACTCCCTAACAATCTTACACATATTGTTAAATAAAATACTCTAAAGGAAGAAAAACATCCTTTTAACTTCTTGGTGTAAGGCTGCAGCAGGAGGCGAAATTTGATAATAATTTCACTAGTTTCTATGGTCACCTGTCCTTTTGCCTTCATGTCACAGTGTCTTTAATTTTTTTTTTTTTCTTTTTGGTCAAATTTCCTCTCTGTCTACCTCCCTCTTCAGCTGCTAATCTGAAAAATAAAAAGATCTGTATCCCACCTCAGCTCTGCTCTTTCACACACACCCCACCCACCCCACCCCCCATCCCCTGCCTCAATTGGAACATTCCAAACAACTATTTCATTATTTCATTCAGGGATGGTAATCAGAAAGTCACACACATTTGCACACACACACACATACACACAATTACTGCAGTAAGTGATTAGGTTCACAGATGAGGGATCATTTTTGACCATTTTCTGGGAAATGCTGGATTGCTCCCAGCATTCATTAGCAAATCGCAGCATTCAAATGATTCAGAGGGAGCACTTGCTCTTTTAAAACCACCTTACACATTCCAAGATGAATAAAATGAGACCACATATTAATAGACATACCACTAAATTGTTCTAAAAATGCAAATGACATTGTGTTATTATGTCCTTGATGTCTCTAGAAAGTAAAATATGTAAGCAACAAAACTGCATTTCAGTTTTAATTATCAACAGGAAACATTTGCTTTTTACAAGAATATCTGTTTGTGGTGCTGTTGTAGCAGGGAATGTACAGCACAAGCCTATTTGAATGGCATTGTGTGTGAATTTATCATTGAAATGTGTAATCCCTGAGCAGCTAGAGCTGTTTGTGATGGAGAGAGCTTGGCTTCATCATCATGGGAGACTGGATGAGTCCAGAGAGAGAGAGACAGACTGAGACGTAGAGACTGAGAGAGAGAAGGAGGGAGGAGGAAAGACACCATACTGACAGTATGAATGATACATCATGTGATTGTCTTGGACAGAGCTGTTCGCTCTGACTGCATATACTGCACTCTCCAACTCTCCTCCATTTCACCAGCCCTGGTGGACTGATTTATTACACTCAACAAAACTGCTATAGACTAGACTTGTTGTTGCTGCCCATAAGTTTTCAAACTTTTTATCAGGAGAATGTTCCCAGAATATGTATTTTTTTGTTATTTTTATTTATTATTTTGTTTTCCCCTCAATTCTTTCACTGATTGGAGTGATGACTAATCAAATACAAGTAAATAAGCATATAGCACTGACATGTTCATCAAGCATCAGTTCAAACTTTTTACTTCTCTTGTGACCCCATTCAACCTGTGCAAAAAGTTCACTGCTGTTATTCAAATGCTGTTATTCAATGACGTTGGCATAGACTTTCTCTGTATGCCAACTCAATTGTAAAATCAAATAAATATGGCATATCAAGACATATTTAAGTGTATATATCTAAAATGCATGTGTGTTTTTATCTATCAACTGTCAATAACAATCTTTAAAGTGTGAAGTCTTTCCCTTGTTTTTCTCCCACAGCTCAACAAGCAAAGGGTTGGGAAAAACAAATGTCATCAGTGGGATAACAAGAATGGTGTGTTTGTAGGATGTAGGTTACATTTCAAAGATCTGAAAGGCCAGAGAAAGCTACTGTCTGTGAATTATTGAAGAGGTAAGGGATAGAATGGAGAATATGAGTGAGTAGCATTTATAGTTCAGAAGTGAGAGAGATGGCTGGCTCACAGTGCAATTCTGTGTGCAAGACTACGATGGGAAATCTATATACCCTAACCTTTCTTTGTCTGTAGTTTTATTGAAATTGACTGGTCAGAGGGACGTTATTTCATCAGGATAGTTTGAAGTGAATCAAGTCCCTCCTGATTCCAGACCTCCTCCACTCCTCAACTTACAAACTGTTTACTATATGCTGATGATGATGAAATCTTTAATAATGACACTTGCTTCTTCCCAATTCTGTCTGGAACTTGTATCCTGCGGGTTCTTGATTTTTATGGTTGATAGAATCTCACTCCTGATAACAAATGTGTGTGTGTTTAAGTATCATAGCCACAAGCCAGAACCATATTCAATTTTTATTTTAATAAAACACTTCTTTTGTTTTCTGAGGCTTTATGCAAACTCCACACAATTAAGATATTTAGATTTCACACAGTATGGCTATAGGTTCTCAGGACATTTATGGTATTACATTTCTACAAAATATATAAAGATATAAATTTTTCTCTGCCATTTTGCCCCTATTTTCTAAATTTGCCAATTTACCATAAATACAGACAATCATCAGAAATGACAACATATGGAATTGCAAAGAGGATTAGGCATAAACATCTTCCATATCTCCACCAGCCACCCCGTTGAGGGAGGGCAGGTTGGCAAATAGGTTTTTCACATTTCAGACACCACAATGTCACTCCATCTCATTGCAGCATCCATTACGTGCTACCTTGGAAATGAAGAGAGGTCCATGTTGAGAATCAGGGCAGAAAATGGTCGCTCGCTGGAGGGGTAAAATGGCCAGCATTATTATTCTGCCCCCCCCTCCCAGGGGGAATTGGCCTGAATATAGATATGCAACATTATAAAACCAGGTTATTACCTGGGTGCAGGGTAATGGCCTCTCGCCTCTCTCCCCTATGACACACATACACACTGATAAACACAAATGCACACACAAAAGCATGCATAGCCTGCGCACATATTCTAAATTCTGTGTGCAGTATCTGGGTAGTTTAGCATACTTCGATGATTGCAGCCTTTCTGGTTATTGGGGGATGTTTACTGTCCCTATTGTTGTTTTTCTGTTTTCATCATTTGTCATTGTTTTTGTGATTGTGTTTTATTCTCTTGCTTCTTTTATTTACAGAAAATTAACTTCAAGCATCCTCCATTTCCTCTGTCTGTCTGTCTCTCTTTCAGTGTACATAATGTTATGTTATGGTGCAATGAAATTTCCCATTTCAGTAATGTAGACAGCAGCTTCATATCATTGAGCATTATTCATTTAGGGGCTGCATTCTTTATAAACATATTATTACTTTGGTAATAAAACTGATATTAACTATTTCTGTTAATATCTCTCTGTTGCTTGTGTGCATTTGTGAAAATGCACAGAGAGATGTGTGTGTGTGTGTGTGTGTGTGTGTGTGTGTGTGTGTGTGTGTGTGTGTGATTGTGTGTGTGTGTGTGTGTGTGTGTGTGTCTGTGTGTTTGTGGAGTAAGGATTATGTATAGGTTTTACAGTTTATACCTGGCATGTATAGCCATGTTTACTACCACAATGATCTAGCTCTTTTAACAAATGCACACATGGACAAATGGACATTTAGTGCTATCTCTATATGCTGCAAAGGATTAACACTAACACGTATATATGTCTTCTTTTTATTTATGTTCTTATCTTCCTCTCCTTCTCTGCATCTTCCTCTCTCAGTTCTGTCTTCTATCTCTCTCTTTCCTCTCTTTTTCTAAATTTACCCTTTTCTGTTGATCTCTACTGATTGTGCCTTCCTTCAGTAGATTTGCCCCTTCCTTCCAATTCTTTTCATACAATTTAATAGCTCTCTCTCTTCTCTTTCTCCACCTCTCTCTATCTGTCTATTGGACTTCTCCAGGTCCGCTCTAATTCCCTCCTGTATTCATGAATTTAACCCTGCTGGGTGAGTTGTCTTGGTGTGCATACGCTTGTGTCTGTAGCTTTGTGTGTGTGCACTGTGCATGAGAGGAGAGGCAGAGAGTAAATAGGAATATGAATCGTTAAGGGCCTGCTGCTACTGTGGCTGAAATTAATTCTCAGAGCCAAAGTGATTTTCTAAGAAGGATGTTGATGAGGGCCAGATTGCAGGAGATGTGTAAGTGTGTGTGTGTGTGTGTGTGTGTGTGTGTGTGTGTGTGTGTGTGTGTGTGTGTGTGTGTGTGTATACATGCAATCTCCTCTTTAAATCCTTTTAACTTTATAATCTCCTTTCTTTTAAACAAAAAGCAACATTCGACCATGGACTCAGATCTAAAATGATTTCTAGATTTCACAAAACTATATACATTTCAGTTAACTAAAATTTCAGTTAACTGTATAAATGTATATAGAAGTATTAAATGGCCTTTTTAGTCATCTTCCAGACTGACAAAAGAATATAAACTCTAAGTGACATGTTTCCATTTTATTCACCAAATATTCCCTAAATCCATTCAGAATGTTTATTTATTTTCCAAACCTGAGCTCACAAGCTCCCAACTCCCCTGTGAGTGCAGTGGAGAGAATGTGGGAAAAAATGACTATTTGAGCATCTCAGCCATGTGTCTTGAATAAGCCATGTCAGGTTGAATAGTTACTGCTGACCATGATGAGTCAGCAATAATTGATAAGCAATCCGAGAGCACGGTTGGGATAGCAGCTGGGGGTCAGGGTTAAGGTTGGAGGCCATCTGGGAGGTACTGCTAACAGAATTAAAATAAGTGGCTAGTTTGGAACATGTGCTTTCAAAACATTTGACATTTGGTGAAATTCAGTAAAGACATGAAATGCCAAATGTCAATAAAAGGGAAATGTTTATTCAAAAGATGTAGATACGAAGTAGTAGATAGATACAGTGAAAGTACAAAATAGTAAGATACCCTTCTACCTGATATTAAGTTTCATCTTAAGTTTAAGTTTCAGCTACTTTTGCATAATCTCCCTTTTTTCAAAAATTTTCAGTGATTTTTGTGCATGTCTTGAGGTACATCCTCTCCTTTCTGATTTGTGCGCAATTAATTATGGAAAAAAGTAATGGAACATGGATTTTACCTAGATTTACCTAATAAAATTTACCCTAATATTTTTCTCATAATTTCATTCTCTGTGCACAAAAGAAAAGTAAATGGGGCTGCCCTAGTTGCCCACCTGGTAGCACGTGTACCATATAGTAAAGCTGAGTCCTTACTGCAGTGGCCTGGGTTCTATTTCAGCCTGGGTCCATTGCTGCATGTCAAAAAAAAAAAAAAAGCAAATTTCATTTTAGAGTTTTTACTTTTACATTTTTACTTCTCCAAAGAAAAGTTCATCATGCCTCACAAGGTTGACTAATAGGCTACAACTGTTTTACATTAGATTAGATTTAGCTCTAGATGGAAAGCCTTGAAAGGTCAGTGGGTGAGATACTCCTGTTTCATAAGCTAATCAAACCTGACAACCCCATCAAAAACATGCAAGCAACTGCTGACAGAATATTAAAAAAAATTGGACCGTGTTGTTGTGTGCATGGTTGTTGTTTGTGTGTGTGCATGTGTGACTATGTGTGGATCTATGGCTGGGCTATCTGTCAACAGCCTCCATGTCATCACCATACAGTCATGACATCTCTGGCAGCCTTCTGAAGCCTCAAATCTGATAAAAACAGAGATAAATCTGATCTTCCTGATGAATATGATAAGACCTGCTCAAGGTTAATGGACCTTGACACCTATCTGGGCCCCATGAACCACTGATCCTCGATCAGAGGTGGGAGAAACTACCGAGTTGGAGTAGGAGGAAGTAATGACAGCCATGGCTGGATGACTGTCCAAAGCTCCATGCAAAGCCCCCTTCTTGCCTGTGGAAGAGAGGAGGGGCTCTTTCTCATTCATTCACACACACACATACACAAACTTCTCTTTGAGGACACTCATTGATATAATGCATTCCCTAGCCCCTTACTCTAACCTCAACCACCACAACCGAATGCCTAACCCCAACCCTAACCTAAAGTTTATTCTAATCTGAACCAAGTCGTAACCCACAAACAGCCATTTAAACTTGTGGGGTCCAGCATTTTGGGCCCTGCAAAGATGTCGAACCCACAAGTATAGTGGGCTCATGGCTTTCAGACCCCACGAATGTACAAATAAGAACCCCGCACGCACACACAACACAAACACACACACACACACACACACACACACACACACACACACACACACACACACACACACACACACACACATATATACACCCACACACACAACTTTCTGTTTCTCTTTTCCTGTTTTTAATTCGCTTTTCTTATCTCTCTTCTCTTCTCTGTCTGTCTCTCGTATTCTTGTAGATTCTCATTCACTTCTATTTCTGTTTTCTCTCTCACACACACATTCACACACAGGAATCTGGGGGATATATCGGGTGATAGTGATGAGGCTCTTCTCTGATGCCCAGTGGGAGATTACAGGGCCAAGAAGCAGAGATAAAAGTACAATTGAAACACAGGTATCTGCTCTTGCTTATGGCTTACAAACACATTCACACATAAACTTGCACACATCCATAACACATGTTCTGAGTTGACCTAAGATGCACACACAGTCTCACACCTACATACATACTAACATCTAATGGCTCGTCAGTGACAATGAGCTCTATGCCCCTGTCTGCCAGTCCTCATTTGTTTCCGAGCCCCTCCTATGTGTGTGTAGCAGTAGCACTTGCTACTGGGTGTCTTGTTACTCCTCAGAAGGTCTATTGATTTAACTCTTGCCACAATCTATAACACTATTGTCTTGCCTTAAGTGTCTCATCTGTACAATTCACTGGTAGGAGTCTATACATCAAAAAGCCCGCCTGCTTAAGGATATTTGTATTCTGCAACATAGTGGGAATTCTTTTTTTTTCTGAGTGTATTTCACATTTCTTGCAAACTCAACCTTACTTTTTTTTCAAAGAAGCTTGTGTCTCTGAAAAGGTACAAAAACTGCATAGTCTTGCAATTTTGATATTCGGAGTCAGTGTTTTTCACTTTCCCAATCACACATTCTTGTTTCTCTACTACTGTTGTGTTTATTAAGTCAATATTTTATTTCACAATGTCATATAGCAGTGGTGTAGACCAGAAGTTGCATTTTAGATTAGAGAGGGGAACATAGATGAGATATTCAGCCTAGTTGTGGGATTTTGACATATTAAAAAAAACAGAAAGAAAAAAGAAAAACAAGAAAAACATCTTCTGGTTTAAATATACAGATAGGCCTACAGCTGAGGAAATGCAAATGTTTAAGTCACAGTTATATTGATATGTTTGCTGAAAGGCTTGGATTTAGGCCTCAAAAGGCCTTTAAGTATGTTGCTAGATCTGTTTTAGTTTAAATCTTAAATACTCTTTCTTTTCAGTGTCATTCTAAGAATACAGATACTGTATGCATGTTCTGGTATTTGAACATATACAGGTCTTCTGATCCGTCTTGTCCAAGTAGATCTAATTAACCTGAAAGCAACATATCACCCCCATGCTATTGTTATAGAAAAAGGCAGTGGCATTTTCTGGTGTGAGAAATGCTTACTATCAAGCATCTCACACACTAGTGTTTTGCCTGTGCTGAAGACTTTACTGTCCTATATTTCTTACAGTAATGGTAAATCCTTTATTGATATTGCTTTTATAACTTTCTGAAGCAATATAAATTGGAACTATAAAGAATTTAATTAGTTACATAGTTATTCAGTTGATGCAAGTGGAATATTTTACAAGCTTTAGCCCACAGTGCACAAAATGACCTTTCAGAATCTGGCAAGATCTTACAATTGATTACCTTCAAGTAGCATCTCAATACAAATTGTTAACAAGGGACTTTAGCCCCTTCCAAGCAGTATTAATTGATCTGGTAAGAATGTTTAGAGAAACAAGAATGTGTGGTTGGGAAAGTGAAAAACACTGACGCCGAATATCAAAATTCCAAGACTATGCCGTTTCTGTACCTTTTCAGAGACACAAGCTTCTTTGAAGATCCATACTTCCGTGATGTGATGTGTGATGTGATGTGTCCAATGTTTTGATGTTCCTGAAAAATGACTACTTCAGTGGTACGTATCATTAGGTTTCTGCTGTTGTATAGCATGCAAAATTGTAAGCAGGTAATTGATAGAATAACAGCTGTTTTGACTAACAAAATGCCTGAGAAACGGAAAAAAAAACCACTTTAATGCAATGACAAAAAGCAGTAAACAGAGCATTGTCTTTCTCCGGATTGTTTGGAGCTTCACATCATTGACAGTTGTGGTACAAATATTACAGAAATGTAGGAAATCTGTAACTGCTGTACATTTGTTTGTGAATATGCACATTTACAAACCTGGGAGTAAATCTGCTAAATGCTATAAACAACAACTCCATGTACACCTTGTGAGCTCTAAGGTTGAAAGGTTCATCTCTGTCGAAATGAGCGTATTTTAATGTGGGAGTGATGAAACACATATAAGTATTTTATACACGTGGATTGGCTTAGATGTCTGAGACATGGAAGATTTATTCATACTTTTCAGCTTCGTAAGTTATTGTTAGCTAGTTATTCCAGTCAAAGTCCTGGATAAATTAATGATAAAAAATGAAAAACTGAATTGTAAAAGTAAGCATTTGAGAGATGCATTATATTCAGCAGCTAAAATAAGTATAGTATAATACAGTACATATGGTAGTATGCTGTGTCAGTCCATTTGGACACTAAACACCACTATTTGAATTCAAACTATCTATGAACAATCCCAGAGCAAAGTATACATTTTTAATAAAATCTTCTAACTTGAACCATAGCCCACTGGTTGATTTCAAAGAGTCTCAGATTATGAATCTATAAATTATTGTATGCTATTTATTTTGTTAGTTTGTTTTTTTGTTTTTCTCAGTCCATATTTCTTTAGTGTCTGTTTCCTGCATACTTAATTAGCTGTCGTGGTTTATATTTTATCATCCTCTTAGTGTTGTTAGTGTACAGTGCTGCTGATCTCAATGTGCCAGTCCATCTATCTCACCATCATGTTAAAAATCTAAAGTCATACAGAGAGATGTCACTATGGAGACATTAGCATTTTAATCTTCAGGAGGTAAATGTAGCTCATCCAAGTTACTGTCATTGGGTTAGGAAATGACACAGCCCCAGCAGGAAGGGGTAGTGATTAGAGCAGGATTATGGAAATGCCATTACACTGGGAAATGATCAGAGGTGTTTAATCAGGTTGTTTTTCCAACATCAGTATCTTTATGTGCCAAATCATCATGCCTTAATATAAAATAATGCCACTAATTAGAACAATTCAGTAATATCTACCTATCTATCTATCTATCTATCTATCTATCTATCTATCTATCTATCTATCTATCTATCTATCTATCGATCTATCTATCTATCTCGTGAAAAATAGTATTCCCTCTCTGATGCACACATTTTCACAAATAAGCCATTCCATCTATTGGTCCTGAATATTTACAATGGAAATCAAATGATTGTGTTTGTGGTGTAGGCATGAATAAAAACACAAGGGTGATTTTTTCAAGGCAGAATAATGTGCCATTGGTGCCTTTTCCTCTGGAGTTCCATTGCCCTAAAATGAGGCCGGTCAGACAGGGAGTGATGTCATTCCATGATGGTATTAAACAATTGCTACCTTCATGCACACTTCCTTCAACCTCTCCTGTGCTCCCTCCCTCTCCCACTGTATTCCACCTGCCTCATTTTGGCCTGACTCCAATGTCCAAGTACTAAAATTAGCCATTTTGGATCCACATCACTGTCATTCCATTATGATGGGACCATACAAGCATGCATGCACCTGTGCAAAGATCAAAAAAATGTATGGAGTAATGCTCACATGGCCACACCCTAGCATTGTTTCAATAGTAAAACTCCGAACAAATATATCTACCATTGATAAATCAGTTTTTGATAGAAAATACTGTAGCTACAATGTGATGACATGCATTCAGCATTATAGCAGTTCTGAATGTAAGTATACAGCATAGTTGGAAGGGAACATGGTACATTGTGACTCTGGAGATCTATTTCCATAGAGTCCAAATTGAACTGATGCTCCACATAACGTAAATACACTGGTGCACTATAAATATATCCTTTGACTAGACTATTGGCACCATAGCTCTAATAAATACATAAATTAACCAGTGTTCATCCAAATTATGTGTTTCACTCTCCCTTGGTGTATCCTTGGTCCTGTTGTCCTTGAAATGTATCAGATTGTCTTTTATTAGTCTGTTAGCTGTCAACACAGTATGTCTCACTGAACATTCAACATTCCTCTGTTCGTACACTTTGGCCATTATAGTGATTTTAATTCTTATTTTATCTTTGAATAGGCAGTAAATCTGAGGTAGACTGTTCATTTTTCCATGCTGAAGGTTTCTATTGAATGTAGGGGGGCCTATGCAAAATAAAGTTCATCCCAGGACCTTGTTCCTTGGATGACGGCTGTGTTAAGATGGCAGATAGGGAAAGAATTCCCTCCCCAATACCTTTATTATTTACATATCTGTGTCATAGGAAACAGTTGTTCAGATTTAGGAGGAGAAAGAGAGCAAAGAGAAAAGAAAGAGTGAATGACAGGATACAAAAGGAGAAAAGGATGTTTAGAAAGAGTATGCACAGTATATATTTTCATCTATTTCAGCTCAGACTACATAACTGCTAGAAATAGGGAGGACAAAGGTAAAAAGAGTGAAAAATATATTTTTATAATGGGTAATATTCTAATGCTTATATTTTCCTCAATAGGGTGATTCCAGGAAGCACTAGAAGTATTCACTTAGTAAATTTCTTATCCAGACATAATAATGCACTAATGTCAGTTAAAATAAAGCATGAATCAACAAAACTATTTGGACATTACTGCAGTCGTCATGATATAATCCTCGTCAGACAAGTTTTACCACACATAGAAGAAAGCAAAAGTTTAGGCACCTCAGAAGAGAATGAAAAAACAGGCAAAAGGTGAGTTAGATGAAATAGTTGTTATTCAGTCAAAAAAGAAATATCACTGTACCTTGATGTGCACAAACAAACAATAAAGTCTATTTCGTCGTTTCATTCTATGCCCCTGTCTTTTCTCTTGCTTCCGTCCTCTTTCTTTCTGTTTTGTGAGACATTTTCCCCTCCGCTACAGAGCCAATGTCATGTTCAGAGCTTTTCTACATATGTGTTTCATAGTCACTTCTTTTCCTCTAAAATACACTTGCCTATTCTATGTGTTCCTGGTGTTATATTTGGGTTTGAGAGTAGATAGGTAACATTAAAGAGCAATTGCTTTCTCTCTCTGTCATTCCCCTACTTCATACACCATTTGATCTGAAGCCAGATATGGCTTTTAGATATGAATGTGGACAAACATACACACACACACACACATGTGCACACTCACACACACAGAATACCTGATTGTACACAAACATGTACTAGCGAAAAAAATGTGCACACGCTCTGTTTGACTGACAGATATACAGTTTGAGGGAACACACACATACACACACTCAAACATGTACAAAAAAACACCTTTATCTTGCAAGGCTTTTATTTTTTTGTATTTCCCTTAGCCAAACATCAAAAGGCGAATACCATCTCACATCACACAGACAAACAACAATATTACAATTCTCGGTATTTGACATTGCCATTTTAAACGCTCCACCCTCTACAACTTCTCGAATGGGTTGAAGGAATGGAAGAAAAAACAAACAGACATAAATACACAACAAATACAACCCACAGCCAATAAAATATGCATGTCAGAGGACGAATACCTTTAAACCGACGACTGTCAGAATTAATAGGAAAAAAAAACATGGTATCAGTGACTGTCTTCCACAGGTGTTTGTCAGTGTGTCTTCATATCGTATTCAATCCATGTTCTATTTTTGCACTTCTGTGTGTGCATGTTTCTGCACTCAAATATAATACAGATCAATAGTGTGATGTCAAAATGCGTGGTAAAATCTGATTATTAGACACGATTATTAGACTAAGTTGCATGATTAAGTTGCAAGAAGTAAAGTAAAAAGCATTCTGTTTTTATTTTCATATTTTTCACACTTCTTCATTTTACACACACTTTCATGCATTACTTTGACATATAATTTCTCAAAATACAACAACTTAGCATGGCATACATTTTTTCAACAACTGAACAGAATTATGAGACTCTGACAAACTATCCAAATGTTAAAGTGCAAAAAGTTCTGAAAGTCAAAATTAGTGCACTCAGATTTTAAGAATGTGCCCCTCAGAGAAACCTTGATATGTTAGATCCCAATAACTCATCTTTTTTTTTAACTCCTGCCCGTGTTCCCTCTTTTCTGATCTGTAATTGAAAAAGCATTCCATTTTTATTTTTCACCACTATCCAAAGGCTAAATCCAAAAACACCAGCCAAGAGGTTAGCCTGGTCACCTGGCACCAACAGGCAGTCTCTCTCCCTCTCTCCCTCTCTCTCTCTATTTCACACACACAGACACACACACACAAACACACGTACATGCGCACACATTTGCACACATACACACACCTAGCTGCTGTGCTTCAATAAATTGTAAATTCCTCCTCTGCACCCACCGTACCCAAGCTAACCCTTTAAAAGTCACCGGCCTCCAACTTGTAATGCATGAAAACACACACACAGACACACACATACATACTCACCCACAGTCACACACAACAGACAAGCCCAAACACACAAAAAAACAATGTGGCTTAGTGGATGGTATCAAATTTAGTGGCCACAGGGATCTGACTGTGGTCACAAATCTATATCTAACATGTGAGAAAATCTCCACATGAATATCTGGAGATACAGAGGGAGAGGGAGACAGAAAGACAGACAGCAGGATACAGAGGAGAGTGACAAGAAAAAGAAGCAGAAAGCAAAGTAAGAGTCTTGTAACAGAAGGAGGGCCACAGACAAACAGCATCAGTAGGACACAGGAGGGTGAGCAAGGTATAGAAGGAAATAAACAAACAAATGCAAGACGGTAGAAAAACTGAGTGAGAGAGTGGCCGACAAAGCACAGTGGAAGAGAGAAAGAATATGCAAGAGAGATAAAGATAAACCGGCAGAGGGAGAAACAGAATGATAGACGGAGAAAGAGAGTCACAGATGGAGACTATGACAGTGAGAGATATATGGGTGGAGGGAAAAGCAGAGAGAGAGAAGAAGGGCTAGAGATAGACAGACAGAGAGTGAGAGAGATACATGACCCCTCTCTCTCTAACAATGGCTCTTCATGTGGTGCCCAGCTTAGCAGGCGAGCCGCTGGAATCAGGAATGTGGAATGTGGGATTTTAGGCTTGGAAGTGATAGCTACTGTCTGTGTGTAATATTTAGGGCTGACACAGGGAGCCTCTGGCACACCATGAAACACACTGACAGCACTGCTTTTTCTTATGCAAGTCGGTATATGTGTGCAAGTGCATACATATGAAGAAAAGTGTAGAAACATTTGTGCACACAGCTAGATATATGTACAATATTGTAGGTATATATTAAAAAATTATATGACTAAGAAAAATATTAGTTTGTTTTCTCATTGAATTGTCTCTAGTAAAATATTATTTATGTAAATTTATTAAAAGTTAATATTACATGTGGTAGAATAAACATCCAGAACTTTTACTCAAATAAAAGTAGCAATACCACAGTGTAAAATTACAGGTTACAGGTAAAATCCTCCATTCAAAATTTCAATTCAAAATCCAAAAGTAAAAACTGGCTAAAAATATAAAAAAAAATGCAGAATGGTCCCTTTTAGAATGCTATATTATTGTATAATATTGTAAATGTACTATAAATGTATCATATTCTAAATGCATTATACTATTGTAAATGTGTAATAAGATCAAGATTATTGATGCATTATTTGAACCAGCATTTTAATGTATCTTGTTGAGATGAGGCTAATTTGAATTACTTTATGATGAATAGTTTAATTTATAACAATACATCATATTTATCTGTTGCACATACAATGCGGTCCAAAGTGGTCTCAGACCACTTTCTTATTCAAGTAAATGGGAAAGTGGTCTCAGACCTTTGGACCCCACTGTATGTTTTGAATGAAAATATGAATCTGCAAAGCAACTGTAGCTGTAAAATATATGCAGTGGAGTAAGAAGTACTATATTTGCCTCAGTAATATAGTGGAAAAAGTCAGATAAAATGGAATAGTACTAAAAGTGAAGAACTTGAGTAAATGTTCTTGATTATTTTCTACCACTGTACAGGCCCTCATAAGTGTCTAAAATAAGTTCCACAAATATAAAAGTTGAGCAAACTCTCTTCCGCTGGGTCTAACCTTCATGAATTCTCAACATAAATAAAAAGTTGCAAGTATACACTGATACTATACATTGTCACTCTTTGTCTCTCACTCTCCGTCTCTCTCTCTCTTACACACACAGAGAGCTACACACACACACACACTCTGCTGCTAACACAGGAGACAGTTGTTGCTGGCCGCCCCAATGCCTGTCATGGCTGTCAGGCCAAATCCCATGAATTATGGCTCTTCCAGATGTAAGAGATTTCTAAGCTGCCTCCAAAGGCCTGCGGTCTGTGGTGAGAGAGAGAGAAAGAGAGAGAGAGAGAGACAGAGAGAGAGAAAGATGGAGACAGGGAGAGATTTGGGTTTATGCAGTGTCATCCAAAAATCCATCTTCCTTTTTCTATTCCTCATCTTTATTACCTTTCTGTATTCTGACAGTAGAAAAACTGTCATTACTTCCAATTCCCTTTAGACAAAAATATTATTTTACAAATCACACATTTCCAATTTCTCATAAATATGTGACTTACATTTGTGAGAAACAGTGACTACCCAACATGCTCTTATTTGTTAAAAGGAACTGGAAATTGGATATATTTGGAGAAATTTATTTTTCCAGGGATATGAAATCAGGACACATTAGTGATTTTTAATAACATTGTATTGTAAAATTAAATCATATTAAAACTAACAGTGTAACAATGGCATTTGTGTTTACATATCAATTATTGATTATCACATTGATTATCAGGAAATATTTAGTAGTCATCCTGCATTTCTTTCCAGTAATACCAGTTGCTGCAGGATTATTGACACATTAATCATTTTGTCTCACCAATGCGTAGTTAATGCATACTTTAATTTCCCCATATGCACCTAAGCACTTAACACCCCTCCTACCCCATTATTTTACTTTGTTAAGTCTGCTCATACCATTTCTCTCATTAGTAGTTCGTAACCAGACAGCTTATTTGAAATTATGAAAGCATTACACTCTGATGTAGCAGTTTAAAAATCAATAGCTGAAACCCTAGCCGCCTCACTTAAGCCTTCTCCTATGGCAAAGGGGATGTCTCTTTCTCCCTCTCTCTTAAATGGTAATTTCATTTGCAGTCACTAAGACTTCACTGATAATTACCAATGCCCTGAGAGAGAAAGGCAAGTGAACAGAGAGGGTTGAGATGGAAGACAAGAGAGGGAAAGAGGAGATATGGATTAAGAAAGGAGAGTGAATGCCAGTCATTTGAAAAGCTTTCCTCTCTCCCTCCTTTGATCAGCGTTAAGAACACATTGCCTTCGCTCTATCACTCCCTGACACCAACTGTTGAAAAGAAAAGATGGAGCACAGGTGGGGGGAAAAAAGGTGAGTGAGGAAGAGACAGACGAAGAAATTATCCTTGAAGTCTTAAATAACAGGCCTTAATTTTGACATTGAACCCTCTCTGTTCTTGGGTTACACAAAAAAGCTCCACCACACATTTTTTCCCTTTCTTCATCTCTCAAATTAACCAATCAGAAAGAGGAATATGAAGTGTCCTGCAGGATCCCTTTCTCTAGAAGCATGTGGCAATGATTGATGGGGGAAAACTTTGACTTTCCCAGGTCATCCTCCTTGCACACATCTGGGAGCATGCAATAATTTTCTTAATTTTAGACCCTATCCCTTCCTTCTGCTTCTTCTTTTTCTATCGTCTTTTTTTCCAAAGAACTTCAATTTCACTTTAATAAGAAAGGAGCCTCCTAGAGCATATCACTCCTCTTTCTCCCTCAGTCTCTCAAGTCTAAAACAACCCGTCATTTTGGCTGAAATAAAGGTACTGTAGTGGTTGCCAGATGTTTATAAAGACTGTTGGGGCAATCCCCTTGTTTTTTATGGCTCCCATGATTTTTCTTTCTTGCTTAAAAAAGCCTTAAGAACTACTTATGTCATATAGCTATGGTAACTGGATTTACCATGTGTGTAATGCTAGTTGATATTTCATCATGACATATATTGTAAAAGAGCCACAAGGAATATGAGGTACCTATGTTTATTGCTTTTGAATGGATTTCAGTCTGAAGGCAGCTTCTTTTACAAAAAGCCACACATCCTGAGATTATGCACATTCAGTTCAGACAAAAGGGGGGGGGGTTCTGTTTTGTTTCAGTTTTGTTTGTCTGCTCCATTATTTCAAAGCTAAATAAAATAAACGGAAAAGTTATAAAGAAAATTAGAAAAAAATTAGAAAACTATCAAAGCCATTTGAAATTCCAGCAAGCTATTCAGTGTATTATGAGAGAGAGGGGGAGAGAAGCAGCCATCTCAAACCTCCCCTAAAGCAACTGGGCCTTGTTAGCTTTGCATTGAAATCATCTTTGACTCTGGGTTTACAATAACAGAGAGAAACTTCAACCACTAAATGCTTTCGGGTAACCCACCCGCCCTCCTTCTGCCATGTGATGATCCCTCCTCTGAAATATTCAGCACCATTAACATTCCGATGGGTATCATCCCCTTTCAGACACAATTCGTTTTGCTTCTCAGACCTGTGGGCCAAAGCAGAGAGACTCCGAAGCAGATGCTGTCCAATATCATTCTTCACAAGATGTCTCCTCCTCCAATTGCACACTAAGCTAAACTAAGACTAAACTAAGAAAAATTAATATAGGATAATATAGGAGATTTACATTTAATTTCATTGCATGTAGTTTTAGTTGTATTTTTGCTTAAGCATGTTCCAGCTTACTTTGATTTTTCTGTTCAGAAATATTCTGTCATATTTAAATACTCAACCCTTAAATATTTGCATTAGTGTCATTGGCATATAAAGCTGAAATGTGTTTGACCTTAATTGTTAATGATGTGACTATGTGGGTAAATTGTTTTGCCATTTAAACCTTGTGTTCTCTCCTATATTCACAGCAGCTTTCATGTTGTCAAGGCTCACAGTTGAATTGCCAACAATTAGCTTGGTGTCTGTGTATCTGTGTAGTGTGTGTGTGTTCTGTCTCTAATCAAGTGTAATCGTGTGAAAGACAGATCACTACACTCTGAGCACAATTAGCCAGGCATTTAGGCATCTTAATTAGTGACATTCGATCTCAGGCACTCACTGATGAACCACTTAGCAGCAGAGTTATGGATTATCACCTGACACAGCTCCCTCTTCTCAGATGTAACTAACAGGTCAGGAATTAGTGCTCTTACAAATGAAGACAGCTGTATTGACTAGCACGGAAAAGTACTTTCTCTTCCAGTTTGCTTTTGCTAAATTCTGCTTCCTTTTGAAGTCTTACTCCTGTCGTCTCTTCTTATCATCTTGTGTCATGTGTTTTTTTAACTCTTATCAACTAAAACAAGCTTTTCCTGAAATTTTAAATTTCTCTCTCCCGGACAATTTCACTCACCATGTTGGCAGCAAGCCACTCACATTTGGTCGTGACAGTATTTGGCATTTTGTTGTCATGGTGCTGGAGCTGTCTCAGTTGTCTGGGCAACATGCGCCAGAGCTCATGGGAGCCTCATAAATGTCATGTAACAACGGAATTACTTGGGAGAGCAGGAAGTCCTTGCCAAAAAAAAGATAGATAGAGCGCCACTGGTGTTGGGGATGCCATGTTGCATTAAATCATGTTTGTGCACACTAATGCAGACATACATGTGCACACTTGTACAGATCTGTATGCAGTCATGCATACAAATACACTGACACTTGATAACATTTATGCTTGTTAACAGGTAGCTTTTTTGCAGTGATCACCAACAAAAAATACACAAATATTATACACGTGTACAAACTCTTCTTCCTCTACCCTTTATTCTTGCCTTCCTCTACCCTTTATTCTTGCCTTCCTCTTTTAAACTAACCCCTGTTCAAGGAACCAATTCAGCAGCCCCCACCCCACCGTCTGTAGGTGTGTCACATTCTCACCACACTTCCCCCTCCCCAGGTCATTGTCATGTACTTGGACGCACTGAGCAGAGATCCTTTAAACAGGAAAGACAGCACTTGTCTGTTAGATTAACATGTCCCCGACGTCACATGCCTTTGCCTGCACACGTCACCACTTGTCTGGAGGTGCCTGTCAAGGTTCATTAGAAAATGCCAAGATTTTAATGAACAGAGAAATTTTGTCAAAAGGTGGACAAAAATCTCTGGGATGCATGTAATGTGTTTTCAGATGTTTATAGATAAATATATTTGATCTGATATTGTATGTTGTGTTGTGTAAATGCTGGTATGAAAATAGATTTTTTTTTTTTTTTTTTTATAAATACAAGAACTTTTTGAATTTTTTTCTAAGATCAGAAATAAACAACCTGAACCCACACCATTATTATTCAATACAAAACACATATTCTAACCAACAAAGCTACTCCAGGCCGAGGCAAGGGCCAGTTGGCATTTGAAACGCCCCTGAGATTCCAGATATTCTAATACCGTGGGACCTCCTCTCATATTTATTGTGGGAATCAGAATTTATGATGAGTAAATTTGGCTTCTTTATTTGTGTGCCGGGGGGGTTGCAACATGCGGCCGAGATGGCTTGACTTATTGATTACAGGGAGCAGTATGCCCGATTTCAAAGGGAATGAGAGCCCCTGCCACGCAACTTCTGAGAATTAATTTGCCCGGCATGGGCCTACATGAGAAACACATGTCCATACACACACACGAAAGGAAGGCAAGCATAGACAAAAACAGGCACACAAAAACCAAAGCCTGCAGGTAAAAAAATCTGTTAAAAAAAAACAAAAAAACAAAGAACAGCTACACTAGCATGTAGCCCCCTCCAACCAAACATCCCCCCAAACCAACTCCCAAAACACAGACACACACACACACACGCGCGCAGGCGCACACACACACACACACAGACACACACACGCACACACACACACACACACACACACACACCCATGCATGTATATAAATAAATAAATACACATATATTCAAAGGTATATATATATATATAATATATATATTGCTGTTCTCCAGGTAACAAGTGATAGTCATTCTGTTGTAACCAAAGATTGTGATTGCACTTGCTGGCATGGGCATAAACAGCATCTCAAACATTCTCCCACTATCTAACAATAATTACATCAAGAAAGTTGCAAACATCTGTTTTCTTATTTTATGTTGTCACAAAAACGATAGTTTGTTTGTTGCTTAGACATGGTATTCACCTTAAAAGCTACACTAATGGTGTTTCAGTTTTTAAAAATGTTTGAACCTGTTGTTTTCATTATAAAGCATTTCGGATTTAGGCTGTTTTTCTCAGAAATAAATAAAAAATGAAAAAAGAAGAAATACGTATCCTGTGACTGAAAAGTATTTAAAAAATCTTTTTTGGTCATTAAACCTTTCACATTAGGTAACATTCAGTGACATTGTAACTGAACTGGAAAAAAAATATGATTCAAACACAGTCCCATCCGAAGTGTTTCTCCATATCAAGCCACAGCTGAAATATCAGTGGTTTATCCGTGGCATTGTCTGCTGGATCGCCCTCTGCACTCAGACACCAGCTCCTATTTCACCAACAGCACCCTTGTTAATTTATCATCATGGTCATGAAAGACAACACATCTGTGTGTGAATGGATTGAGTGAGTAAAGGCAGAAGTGAAGAAGGGACAACAGTAAGAGCAGGGAGAGGGGGTGAGGGGGGAGGAGGAGGAAATGAAATATGGTAGCAAGGAGGATTTGGATCGCACAATTGGCAAGGCATTTTAAGGGTCATATTATGTTTGGAGGCCTCCATCCTACCCCTCACTCAACTTCTTTCTATCCCTCCTGCCTCCTCCCTCATAATATGCTGTCAGCTAACCCCCTTGGCAACTGGACGGCTCATTGTCTTTGGCTATCTTATGTTGGAGCCCATATACTGCAGGTGTGATATGGAAAAGCATTAAAGAGCTTAAGGAGTGAATTGAGAATGTAGACCTGCAGACGTTTACGTTGCCATATAAAACTGTATCTTTCAAGGCTCCAAAGGGACAAGTCCATGACAACTAAGTTTTTGATGATGGTCCTGTATGAAACATTCCCTTTTAAATAATTATCGGTTGACTGACTATGTTTGTCAGCGTATCTGAGCTGAGCAGGCATTCTAGTGATGAGCTGGAGGGGCAGATAGGTGGAAATATGCAGGGACAGCAGATGGGGAGACACAGACTTTACACACAAATCTTGTGTTCACAAGTGCAATTTTCAGATTCATACAGTATATGTGTGTGGTTGTGCATACATGCATGCATACACATCGAGACAGCAGGTGTGCGCATACACACATTTTCATGTGTGTGTTCAAGCAAGCATATCTGTTTACTTTTGTTCTCCAAAACCCACTTACATTTGAATGCAGGAGACAGGACACATCTCCCTGCTCTGTGAGCTGCTAGACAGCTCAGTCAGAATATTTTACACACACACATAATACACCCCCCATACACATACACTCACACCCCTCCATGGGGCACCTGGGGAGTACAAAATGGAACTTTTTAAAAGCCAAAAACATTTCTCCTGAACAAACTAGTCTCGCTTCATAATACCACACCCATGTTTCTCTCTTCTCTCTGACGACAAGCCATCATTATTTACAGCTGTTTTTCAGGGAAAGGTTGTGGTTGTTGTTTTGGTATCTGAAAGCCTTGCTACATGACAGATGGCAAATAGACTATAAACTGTTTGGAATCTATTCATCAACAAAAACAATTTTGTATGGAAATGAAAAAAGGAAGGAGTTTGGGACCTCTGGATTTAGCATGAAGGTACTCCTGAGACATTCCTCCTGAGATGCTTGATTGACTGAATTGCTTATTTAGGACCTGCAGTACATGCTGCAATACTTTGATGTTTCTTACATTGAGAAATCAGGAAAATCTATGTTGTGAGCATGTTTTTATATTGCAGTAAAGCAGCTAGGGTCTTTTTTCTTCAGGTGAGGGAAAATGAACGTACTCACACACAGACACACAAAAACAAACACATAGAGACTCCAAGTACACAACCAGTGTGTATAATAGCACGCATGCACCTTCTGCTCTTATGAAGATAAATATGGCAAGGGGTAGATTTTCACCCGCACCCAGTGAAAGGGATACACACATCCATCTTTGCTGTATTTGGTGTTTTTGGGTACGTGTGTGCCTGTGTGTGTGTGCCTGTGATGAGGGGACAATACTCGGGATACAGTAGCAAGGGTGTGTACACCTCACTGCCCTTTCAATGTATGGAAATGTATGTGCATTTAGGGGGGCTGATTGTGTGGGGGGGTGGGTGAGGGGAGCTTTGTTTCTCTACCCCCCCTTGCCCCCTTTGCCCATTCCTCTCTCTCCAAACCTCATTCCAGAGGCTGATAGACCTACGGATGTATGATATATGGAGTGGGACTGAAAGTGAGAGAGGGCGAGAGAGAGATGGAGGGGTCTTTGCATGGATGCATACATGCATGCATGGATGTATATATACCCCACTCCCCCTATCCTCTCAAACATACGCTATAAAATTTGCTAATGCACACACACACATGCATACAAACACACATCTCTGAATGCAGAATTCATGCGCATACCAAACATAATCCTTAGTTTTACATAATGGGGAGGAGGAAAGAGGGGAGGCAAGCCGGCTCCTGTAGCCAGGTGATAAAGATAATATGAATCATCTGACTCTCTCTCTTTCTCTCTGTATGTATACACATTCACCTAGGGAAAGGCTGATATGCTATAGGGGAATAAAATGAAATATGGAGAAGGTCTCCCCTGATCGTCAAGAACACATGTGGGTCATATGTGTGCTTTGTGCAATTTTCACAATGTATAAGGATTATGGTTCACGGTATGCAGAGATTTAAGGAAATTGCTCTAAGTGCAAGTCATATGTGTATGGAATGGCAAAGCTATTGAACTCTTTCCACATATTGCATAAAGGCAATTTCACTGGGAATGTACAGTTGCGTGCACTGTTTTGATATGCAATTGATGGATTTTCTGCACGTTTGTATAATAATATGTATATACTAGAGCTGGGAGTTTGTTCGTCACTTGAATTAATTAAGCAAAAAGTATGTAATGCACTCTACATACAAACAAAAAGAAGAGCCACTGTTAGTTATTCAGAGAAAGTTAATTTTTTGGAATATAATTAAAGACATTTAACCATCAGGGACAGAGCAAGATCAAAGATGTACATTTGATGTCATGCAGATAGCATTTTTAAATTAGCAAACCCTCTTAACTTTATAATTATCTTTGGTGAGAGAACTGAGGCAGGAAATTCTTTTGTGTTAATTCTAGGGCTGAAATAGTCTCTTAAGAATTAGATGAAAATTAATTAGAAATAATTGGAGATAGATATGCAGATTGCATTTACAATGCAAATAAATATTAGCAGAGCAGAACTGAAGTTTCTTTTTTGCCAGTATAATTCTGCAATATCAGTAAAAATATAGGAAGAGAATTTTCATACAAATACATTACCTTTACATGTCATTTTAAAGCTATTTATAAAATTTAAAAATAGATTCTAGCAAAAACTTATGTTGACTGGGGGTCAAGAATTTATTTCTTCACCTTAATTTCATCGCACATCATGACAATTTCCCTATTTCCCTTTCTTATTTCTCGAAAAGGATCATGTTTTTGGATGCGTCTGTCATAACCATTGCCCCCCCCCCATGTCTCTGCTGAAGCTGACATACACAGTAATGTCCAGATATATCAAGTGTATGTGTACGTGTGTGTATGTGTGTGTGAGAGAGAGAGAGAGAAAGGGAGGGAGAAAGGTTGAATTCTGTAAATCGGAATCAGTAGCCCCACAGAAAAACAGAATTGTTTCCTCCATATTAGGAATCAAAGATAAGCCCGGTATTGTTGTGTCCACCATTCTGACTGCAGCTGACAGACCTTGCAGAAGCAGGTGTACCAGGACAAGTGTGTAGATTACAGTAGATTTATTTTTTGTTTTTTTACAGGTTAAAACGCATGCTCCTGTGAATTTTTCTCCTCCAAAACATATTAAATTCTTTTGTGTGTGTTAGCGTTATGTTCATATATATACGTGTCTTTACAGATGAGAAATATGGGTGAGTGTGTCTGGTCGAAAAGCATTTATGTCTGCAGGTATCTGTGCCTTATGCATTTATAGTCCCATGGAACTGCTGACCTCACCCACGCCCCCACACAACTAACCTATGGGTTTGTAGAGGACCCTTGAACTTGTCGGTGATGGGAGCGGCGTGACAGCACTGGAGCTAATGCAAACCACTTCGATGGACAACAAAGATGGGGGGGGTGTCCACCTGGGTGCATATGTGTTCGTGTTGTAGTGTTTTAGAGATCTGTTCCTTCATTCAGTCATCCATTTGCTAATTTTTTTCTTTCTTTTTTAAAAATCCAACTTCATTAGACTAGATAAATGAAATGTACATATTATGTTCAAAATTAATACTTTTTTTTTTTTTGCTTTTTACTGCTTTTATCTAAAGTTTTATACATAGCAGGTAAAATTTTGCCACAATAAAACAGCATGATGTGGTTAAAAAAGCTAGTTCACATCAGTAACGTGTGTGTGCTAAGATATATGCATTCTGTCTTTCCTGTCTGTCCTTCCATAGGACTATTGTAATTTAGTGAAGCACAGATCTGATGCAGAAAACTAAGCAAAAAGTAAACCCGTAAGATGGTTAAATATTGATAATCCCTGGTTCTTTAAACTACTACAGTTTGAGCAAAACATCACAGTGTGTGTGTGTGTGTGTGTGTGTGTGTGTGTGTGTGTGTGTGTGTGTGTGTGTGTGTGTGTGTGTGTGTGTGTGTGTGTGTGTGAGAGAAAGAAAGAGAGAGAGAGAGGGAGACCAATATTCAAAATAGATGTAGTAAAGATGAGTTTAAATAAGAAGCTGCAGGAGAAGAAGAAAGGAATCAGACAAATGGGATAGAGAAAGATGGAGAGGAGGAAGGGAAGAGAAAGTTTGAGAGGGGTTAGAGATAGGAAAGAAGGAAGTGAAAAAGAGTGAAGGTCAGAGAGGAGAAGGTTTGACATGGAGAGGAAGAAGAGAGGGAGGAGGAGTAGGAAAAAAGGTTTCGGGGGAGGTGAAGAAGAGGGGGTTGAAAGAGGTCTGGGAGAATTGCGTCTTTTTGTGAGGAGAATGAAGGCAGGTGTGTTTGTGTCCTTCTAATTGTGAGTAGAAGGTGAGGGGTGAGGTCTAGGCATGCTTCTCACAAAAACAGCAGATAGAGATGGACAGTCAGAGGCAGCGCTGTACTCTGTGTGTGTTTACATGTGCACATGTGTATGAATGTGTGTCTGCGTACTCCCTGTGCGTGTGTGTGTGCATGCATGCGCCTATGAGTGTGTGTTTTAATAGCCACAGTCAGAGAGCCTCTGTCAGACGGTCAGCTAATTGGCCATCTTACAAGCACAGAGGAGGCTGCTCGCAAATTGGCAAAAAGGGCAACTGGCTTCAATCTGATACCAAACTCCTTTCTGTCACAATGCTGTCCATTAGACAACAGCTTAAGTCAGGGAAATGGAACAAAAATAAAGAAAAACAGAATACAAAACAGGAGGAAAATATTGGTGTAATTGTGCTATGGAGACTTGTGTTGTTGCACTCAACCCGTGTGTCGTGAGACAACGGGGATCATGCCAGATTTAGCATAAATAAAAATTTGTGGGAAATGTTGCCATCTCATAGGGCTGGTGTGTTTTTTTTATATTTGTGTGTGTATGCATTTGTATTTCCCTGTTGCTGAAGCCTCATGTATTTTAATCCATCTAAAGTCCCAACTGGGTTCCAATTAGGAACAGGTTTCCTAACGCCCTGAGGGGAAACTGATAATTATGCTGTTGACTGTGGTTGTAACTTGTGTTGGTGTGTTTGTGTGTGGTTTCAGGGGAGTTAACACAGTGTATGATATTCTTTTTTATATTTCTGTAATGTTTACAATGCTGACGTTAGCTGTATGAAATGATTCTTCATAATTAGATACAATACAGAGATTCAAATCCTCTTATCTCAGTTGTTTATCATGAGCACTGAGTTTAAAACACACACTTGTAGATCATGTCTCACACTAAGTCTAAGCTTGAAGGCACAACAGCCTAATTTAGTTGAGTATAATTGTTTATGAACATTTCTGGGCCTTGTCTATTAAGAATATGTTCAAGTTTTTTTGTGTGTGTATGTATGTGAGTGTGTGTGTGGTTTTGATTCTACAGTGGATGGTTGCCTATTCTTCTTTTATCTTTCTGTAATCTTACCACTGCTGATGGTGTTAGCTGTACCAAATTTCTTCATAATTGGGCATTATGCAGTGCTTCAAATCCTCTTATCTCAGTTGTTTACACACTACGCTAGGTATAAAATCTAAGTATGAAGGAACAGCAACCATTTTAATACAGTACATAAATATAGATATTTAATACATGTAGTTGATGGGTCTTGTGTTTGTAGGTGTGTGTGCATGCTATTTTGAGCGTGGCAGGTAGCTGGGGCCTAATGCTCTTAAACTCTCTGCCCGCTATCTAACCTTGAAAAGAGGGAGTGACGCTGATGTAGTGGACAGTGCACCTCTCACATCTAAACCCAAATGTTGAAAAATGTCCCCTCAGATAAAATGGATGACCCAACTGTAGAACCCATTGGTATAAATACATCGTTTTGCAAGGCTGAGCTGACAAGAAAGCCAAGAAAATGTTGACATTTTTCTGTATGGTTGTCTGCAATTTGAAAAGCTTGCCATAGCAGCAAAAAGCAACCCTGTGTTTATTTTCAGCACTGCAGTGTTTTGGGAACGGCCCTCCAAACTGTGTATTCGTGAACTCTTATTGTGGTTGCCACGATTTCCATATCGTGTTGGCTCAAAAACTCCTCACAGAGGGGAATTGAATATGAGATATTTACAGCGTTTTTCTTAATCCGTACAGATGTTCATGCTGGGGTATGTACATATCGCTGTAAACTGCTGTACACTTATTCATATCAGACAAGATTCAGGGAGGGGGTATGGTGTTAAAATCCAACTCCAATTTACAAATCTGAGATAATTTTCACACTCCACTCTGAAGATTTTTACATAGAAATGAAGGGAGTGGAGGATTGAGAGAGGCACACGCAATCTTTTGAGACTGAAAACAGCATAATTGTTTTGCTATCCAATCGGGTGTTATACTACACATAATATATGGTTATTTCATACAGCCTCCAGACTGCCATGATGTTTTCAATTTGGCACAGCCCTGCGATCATGATATCACAGAGAAGAAAAAAGAGAGAGAGAGCTTCTAGTCTGGGATGGCCAGAGCAGTGGGAGAGCGATCATTTCACCAAACTCAAAGGTTTTTTTCCCCCTCTCTCTCTCTCTGGGACGAATAATTCCATAGTTGCTGAGGCACTGAAAAAGCAATCTGCGGAATACCCCAGGGTCATGTCTGTGGCCAGATGATTTGTGTGAAATGTCATACATTAAATATAAGTTTAACATTCAGCCCGGTGCACTGTAAAACTGCCCTGTCGTTGCCACAGTCCGCCATTTCCCTCTGTGCAGGGAGGATTCGGGTTCAGGAAAGCGGTCACAAAGGAGTTGGACACACGAATACACCCAGAGACATAGACACAGACACACACACTTACAAACCACCCCCTGTGTCTGCCCAATCTTAGAGGGAGTAAGAAGAAGGTGGGTACAGACGGCGGGGAGTTGTGAGGCCATTCGATCCACAGCTGCATGTCATTTACAAATGCGAAAGTACTTTTTTCTTGAAAAAAAAAAATAATATATATATATATATATAATTTTTTTTCAATATCATCACTTATTTTTCCCAGGGAGCTTTTGGGCCAGACAGGCATTGACAAAAAGGGGGAGGGGGAGGTAGATAGACAAACAGACAAACAGGCGGACAGTTTGTCTAGACACAGGTGTTGGATCCGCATCCAGGCTGAAATGAGAAAGTAAGAGAGGAGGTGAGGAAGGAAAAAAGGATTGTAACTAATTCATAAAGTTTCAGGAAAATAGCAACCACTGAGAGAAAGAGAGAGAGAGAAAGAAGAGGGAAGCGAGAGAGACAGGAAAAAGGTGTCTCCAGGGACTTCAGTGAAGCAGTCATCCCACTGAAAGAGAGGAGATTCTGTCCATCCTAGCAGATGAAAAAGAAATGGCAGAGAGGGTACAAAGGATGTCATCCACCAGATGGACAGCTGATGAGTTTTCTCCCTTTTCTCTTTGTCTTGCTCTGTTTTTTTCTTTTTTATCCTCATGGCTTATTTGTTTATGCTCAGCCTGTGCCTCTGGAAAGTTTCTGTCTGAATGACTAAAATAAAAACCTCTGTTTGATATGTAAAGGGGGAACGTTGTGGATATTTCAGAAATGTGAAATTCATTGAAGATGGCCAACTTTCGTGATGATCAGATGGCAAGCACTGAATGTTTTGAGTGCAGAAAGTATAAAACACTATATCAGCCCTGATTAAGCTGTGCCAGACAGGTGGATATTGTTCATGAATGTAATTATGTACCTCTTTGCTTTTTCAAAATATTCTTATCTGCTTGGCACAGTTCAATTTAGTTTTCACCTGGTGGTGTTTGACAAGATTTGCATCTGAAAAAAATCCATGCACCCTTTCTACAAATTCTGCTTATCATTGCCATGAAAGAGCTTACCACCAGATTTATCAATTTCACCTTGAAGGTATTGTACTCGCCAGTGCATTTGTAAGCAAGTCGGGACTCTTTGAAGACAAATACACTATCGTACAATCTGTAGCCTCCCTTTCCTACCCTTCTCCTCCCTTTCTACTCCCCACTTCAAAGTAGAGAGGCTGAGATCAAGGTTTGGAAAGAAATGGAAAACAAATTGTTCATTTGTATCTGGGAGGAGACCAGACACTTGAGCAAATTCTCTCTGCGTTCTCTCTTTAAGCACGCTGCAGTTACGTTCTTAAGGTGGGGTGTGAAAGAGCCAGAAAGCAGATGCTGTTTTAGGGTCTCACCCAAACAATCAAATGTGTAAATGAGAGTGAAGCTGGTCATTGATCACCTTCAGGACAAATCTACGGAGATATTAAATGCATACGACTGAAAGAGAATTTTCTACACTCCTCAGCAGGAAAAATATGAATTGATGTGTTGTATACAACAGTAGTAAAGAACTGTAATATAAGGAGGGTTACTGAAATATTTACTTTTTATAGTATTTTGATAATTTATATTAAACTTTTGTAAAGTAAAATTACTGCACCAGTGAAGGTCTAACAGAAGTGACAATTTTTTCAGTGTTAATTTACCCAAGTGCTTACACAGCCACACAATGCTGAATCATCATCCTCAAAGAGATTATAGCAATGACCAACTAGTTGCACTTGTATATATTTAATTAGATAGAAATGCATAAAACAACAAGGTGTACACTCTTTTATCACACTCTTATCTTCTTATATTATATGAAAGAAAAATTATATGTAGCTTTGATCATGAAGAATAAAATTATGCTCTTTAATTGGCAAAATATAGAGGCTTTTGATGTCAAAGGGCATGCTTGACTTCACTAAAATAGACGAAATGGAGATAAACAGGTGCCATGTACTAAAGAATCTGAGAAATATTCAGATAACATGCATATAACTCTGCTTTACTCTCAAAAGTAATTCTAGAACCCCAGATTCAGACAAGATAAAGAAGAAACTCCTGCACACTTTAAGTTACCTCTGCACCAATTTATTGTGTCAGGGTTTGATCGATGAGATGCAGGATCGTGTGACCCAACAAAACTGTAACTGCCACTTTTTAATGGTCCCAGCCTCCATTCAAGCACCAGTCCAGGGTATCTTGGGAATTAACACCCATATGCTCGATGTAGGTTTAAACTGGGATTGAATACCTGAGTCAGTGCTGTGTTGTAGGCTGAGCTGTAGTTTGTATGACAGTATCTATACATACAGTACATCCCAGTCCATATAGTGTTTGGCCTATGATAAGGAGAAATGGACTGATGGGAGAAGGCCAGCCTCTGGCTCCTTGGCCATTATCCATAGACAGGCAAATCAAGCCAGCAATTCAGGAACAATGGAGCCCTCAAAGAGCAGAATGGGGATCAAAGCAGTGCTAACTGGCCATTGCAATCCAATTGGAATGTTCACTTTGCATCTCTCCAAAGGTAATGGCTATGGAGATTGAGAGGTGAAAAGAAAGGGCTGCCCGCTCACATTTGACGCAAAATTATGGAAGGTAAGAAGAGAAGCTGGAAGAAAAAATGCATGTGACAGGTCTAGCCTTCTCAAGTCATCTACTGTAGAAGCTTCATAATGTCCCTTGGTTATTTTGACTTTGAATTTGCGAAGTCCCATTTTTTCACTCCCTTCTTCCTTTGAACCTTCCAGTGGTATAAATTATGATGATATATGACATGCTATACTCTGGCCCTTGTGCATGTGGAGTAGGATTGAGGCTGGCTTTTTATTAAAGTGTCTTCTCTCTCTCTCATTCCCCATGTTTCTCTATCTGTCTCTACCTCTCTCCTCTTTTTGTCTCCCCCATCACTTTCTCTCTCTATCTTTCCATCTCTCCATTTGAATGCGTTGATCACCTGGGGAGATGCTGCATTAATGCTGACGCCCAGAAAAAAGAACAATCTCCTCTTTATTTATCTGCACTAAAATTCCTCTCGATCTTTCCAGCACATTTCACTCAATCACGCAACTCAGGCCATTCCATTAGCCACACAGGGGCGTTTTTACCCCATTGAGCACAACACGCCCCACACTTCTATGAATATAGATTCTCCTAAATTATGTATAATGGGAGTGCTCAGATTTTAGCATTTTTACTAAGGGGGTGTTGAGGGTGAATGAATTGTGTCTGGTGCTTTGTAAGAGCGACTTGAAACTCACAGTATGTGTGAGAAATTGAGGATGGTGTTTGCTTTCTTTGAGTTTGTAGATTGTAAATGGCGTATTGTGGATGTGTATGATTGTCTAAAGTTATTAACAAGTCACAGCAGAGTTCACTGAGGGTATGTTTGTGTGTGACGGATGAAAGGTTTAACATAAACATAAAGATCTCAGATTACATCATCAGCTTCTCCTCACCTAATCCCTTTCACCTTCTGAAAAATCTGAAATTTCCAAATAATTCCTGTAATGTAATTCATATGGTAGATGGTGTTTGACTACATCTTTAATTGTCACTTTTGTTAATACTATATTTAAGTAGCCCAAGTTGTACCTATTGCATAAGCAACTGTAAGGTCTTAGTCTAAGAAGTCTGAATTTGATCTCTTCTGCTGAATATTTCCTGCTCTGAGTGTGAGCAGTGTGACTAATTGGATGGTAAGTAATCTTAATTCACATTTTGGCAGTTGGTGTCCATGTTGCTCAGCGGGAGGGAGGGACACAGCTGAGCAATATCAACAAACAGACCAGCAATTCTATAATCAGAACAAAATCAACATCCTCATTACTGACTCCAAGCTGCAGCCTACATCAAAAGGGGCTTCAAAACTCATTCCTCTTGTTTTCAGGGAGTGATTATGTTTAGTGTCAGGCTAGACGTATCAACTTTTTTTTGCAGACATGCTCACCAGAATACTAACAACCTATTGGGGGGATAAAGTTAGAGATATTTTAATCTGTTTCATATTTTGGCTGTTTATTTTATGTATCTCGGTAATAATGTTGTAACATCTCACTGAAGCTACAATCTTGGGTGGTTTTTTTTTGGTAAGTAAAAACATGCCAATTAAAATATGTAGTAATTATTTCATGGTATGGTAAGTGAAATTGTAAACACATAATACAGTATTTCAAAACAACTCCAAATGTAGATGGCATGTTTTTATTCTGTGCTCACAAGCTTTGCTGCACAATTTATCAGTTTTCAATTTTTTTATGAGCATGCCTGTATCCTTTTCATCAGTTGTTTTCAGTTGCTCGGTTGCAGCACACGCACATCTCCTTCAAAATGAATGATGTATGTTTTAGACACTTTAAAAAATGTTTCTCTCATAGCAATAAATTTTTTAGACATAAGGAACATTAACAGTTGTTGGAGGGAAGTAATCACCATATAGTTTCCATGTCAGTAAAAATAACCTCAGTTACGTTCTACAGTTTAAAATAAGTTAATTGTCCTCATTTTCCAAAAAAAAAAAAAAAAAACGAGAACAATAACTATGTTTCTGTTGTCTGCTTCTATTGGCAGCAACATTGCTACAATTATGTAGTCCACTGTGCGCCCTTTGACCACTTGCTGTCTGTGGTGTATTTTATGGCCCTTTTACACTGTAAAATTTAAACTCTGGAAGTGTGTAAACGTATGTTTTCTGAGTTTAAAAAAATTGGAACTTTATATTTGCTCCTAGATAACATAATCTTGTTAAAAATTATCAAAATTATAATTACAAAATTTATTGATGTCGTTTTTTTTTCTATGGATTCAAATGGATTCAGTGCATTCAGTTTTTATATGACCAAGTATGCTCAAAATGCAGAGTTTCTGAACACAGTTTATGTAGTCCAGCAGCAATAGCAGCCATTTATTGTATGTATAAAGCATTTCTACCTAACTCTTCATCTATTGCTGCAAATGCAACCACACAGCCAGAAACACTGTTTTAGCTGAACACCTATCAGATCCGACCAACCAACAGAAATGCATCAGAGCTGGACATCATGCAGCTTGGCCGCAGTAGTGGCACGCACTCAGCTGTCCTGTCTGATCACAGCCTAACTCTCTATAAAATATTCTATAATATCACATGACTGTGCATTTTATTTGCATGCAGCTAAGCTTGGCAGAAACCAACAGAAAGTAAAGACCAATAGGTGGAAGGTTTCCAGGGCCTTCTGCATGTTTCATAAATGTTGAACCATGACACCTGAAATTATGCTGTGGAAATTCAAACATATGTAGAAAATGTATAGAAATGGTTCTCAGTGATACAGGAACAGCAGCAATATGCAGATGAGTGCCATGGAGGCTGTCAGAACCTGATTTAGGTTGAACTGGGCCACTGATGCTGGCTATCCCTGTTGTTAGAGCATAATGGACGTGTCACCCCTAAGGAAAGGCTTCTGGATGCTTGGGTCACCGTGCCCTTCAGCTCATGACACACATGTAACTGATGTAAAAGCATACAGGCACCATGGCAACTGAGTCTGTATATTGTGTGTGTGCGCATGTATGCACGGCTGTGTGTGTGTGTATATGTGTGTGTATTGATCCAATATGTTTTCTAAACTGTATTATTGACCAAAATGTTGTTTCTAATATCTAATCGGTTCTAGCTCAGATGTAATTTTATAAAAAATTTAGAAACACTTGTTAGTTTCACTTAAGAAATTGTCGGCTGATGGAAATTTATTGCCCTGTTTCAGATGGATTGCTTTCATAAAACCTGATGTTGCATTGAGGGAGCCAAATATAGTAAGTGTTCCAGTAACTGTATGATGCCTCAGCACACACATATGCACACCCAAACCCACATCCACCCCCCCACACACACACAAATAAACATACAACACAATACTTTCACATATACAGATGCACACGCACTAACACTTGTTATCGATCTACAGCTTAGCTCGTGCCAGCAGGTAGTCCAACTCACTGGTTATTCTGAGGAATTGCTTTCAGTAGCTCAATCCACACACACACACACACACATACACACACTACATGATTGTTTCAAGTTGCTAAATCTACAAAATTTGTGCACAACCAACACCATCACCACCTCCTCACAGATCAAGGGCTGAGTTTGTCAATACCATGCATGCAAGCACATACACACACACAAACAGACACAAACACACACACACACACACACACACACACACACACACACACACACACACACACACACACACACACACACACACACACACACACAAGCTTTGGCAGCCTTATAACTGAACCATAACCGAATGCCATGAGAGGGTCAAGTTGAATACTGTTTCATAGTTAGAACAAAATTCTTTATCCTGCCCTTTCATTGAAACGTCTGACCCTTCCATCTGTAAATATTGCTTTTCCTCCTATTCTGTCATAGTCATGCTTTCTGAATTCTCTTTACAGCCAATAACACAATTTGGAGAGTAAAGGATATGGGATTAAAGCATTGTCTGTAAGTATGTATGAATGACTTGGGCGTGCTCGTGTGCATGTGCATGTCATGTTTGTTGTGATCCTAAATGGCCGGGCCCTGCATCTGCCACCATGTCCCCTTTTTGAATTTTATTTGAAAACAAGTAAGGAGAGCACAAAGTTCAGTTTGTAAAACCAATGTTTGGCACAATGGAATGTTTCTCATTAAAGTCAATCAGCCAGTAGACAACAAAAGAACCTTTCACTGAAGAATATGAAGTGAAAATAAAAAACAGGGCACTGCTTTGGCTGGTACCGTTCTCCTTGTAATATGTTATGTGTGCAGCCTCCTCCTCCTCTCCCAAAATCGGCCTCTCTTGTTTGAAACGGATCAAATTAAGATGTTCAAGGATTTTTTTTGCCCCTTCCCGGTCTCCTGAAAGGTCATAAGTCTAATGTAATTATAGCACATAACTGTGGTAAGAGAAAAACATGCCAAGAGATGATATGAACACACAAGCTGTAAACTGCAACTTTCTCTTTGCTAAGCAAAATGTTGCTTTTTTATGACTGAATCAATATCTAACTAAGGCTTGTTAAGCAGTCCAGTTAAAGACTTTATTTAGGCTTACCTTTGCCTGACCTCCTCATACTCCACTTTGACTTTCCCTGCATGAGAACAACACAAAGCCTTTGCATAAGAACCAGCTGGCATTACGTTCTGTATATATGAAGTTGCCCTGATGGGGTGGATTTGTATATATTGTTTCTTGATATGACTGAGCCCCAAACTTGGCTAAAATGGATACTATTTTCCACTTTCACTTTTTTTAAAATATTCAAACTATATGTGCTGTGTCTTTTAAGTATTAAAAATAAGTCAGACATTTTATATTTATTAAATGTTGGCATCAAACACAAAATAAAATAAAATGGATAAAAAATAAGATTAGTTTACACTATGAAAATAATCTGATGTGCTGCAAGGCAAGGCAACAAGTCTATTTTCAATACTAAAGTAAATAGACTGAAGGTATGCTTAGTTTTTAAAATATAACATGCATTTCAAATGGCCTGGAGACTCTCAACAGACTGCTGTGGCATTCAGGGTGAGGATCACGTGACTGGTGTGAGTAGCCGAGCTAGCATCAGCACTAGCGAGCTAATCTGCTAGCATATTTACCGGCAGATGACCACTATTGACCATGTGAGATATTATTACAAAAATTATCCTCTAGACCACAGTGGTTGTGGGTTTGACAATATTGTTTTATGAATTTTTATTTTTAAAATATTACAACTGAGACATAATTATTGAAAATTATGTTTATTACAAAGGAAATGACCTGTAACCTATTCATTATTTGATATTTCTCGAAACAGACAGTATGAACAGAGTTGTTTTTTGCTGGATGACAAAGCCACACATTAAAGAATTCGTGATAAAATTCTGTGATAACGGAGCTGTTATAAGTAATTTATATTGAACTGATCCTTAAGTGTTTGCATGAATATTCATAATGGATATAATACATTTTGTATATATATATATATATATATATATACGTTGGCTTGCTTCAAGTGTTCAGTTAGTTATTCTCATGACGTTAATCAATGAAAATGTTTGCATTGCTTGAATCACAATTTGTTGAATTAAATTGGAGATAAAAAAGTAGACAAGCTAGCAAAACTAATGAAAGCTAGCCTATTTACACCTTGAGGTGTCTGTATCGGTCACATTACCCTTGCCTTGCAGGTTGTAGTGGTCCATTGAGAGTGTCAGGCTCTACATATGCAGAAGAGCTCTACACTGTACCAGAAAGACTGAAAAAGAGACAGACCTCCCAAAAAAAAACATGCCACATTTCTGCTCAAAGTTTACCACAGCATTTTCTCTCCTTTCTCTCTCCCTCATCCTATCCCTCACTCCGTCACAGCATTCCTTCTGCCCCTCTGTCCTCATCTGTCATCCATTCAGCTCACTGACAAACACAGCAACATACTGTATAATACTTTTTTTTTTCAAAAATCCAACAAATCTAATTTTATTTTATTTAATAATTAGATTTAAACTCAGGTGTTGTCTTTCATCAAATAATAATTTTGTATATGCCTTCATTTTTTCACCCATTTGACTTCAGTGTTACCTGCAGAAGTAATTTTGTGTCTTGAGCTCACGTTCTGTTCTTTTGTGCCTGGTGAGACCAGCTGTAATTCTTTCACCCTCCAAGACAAATAATAAAGAGCAAAATTGGGAAAAAAGAGAAAAAGTGACAGACTTATAAAATTATAATAATAAGCACATTGACTAACCGACAAAGAAACAGGTGTGTGTGCGTGTGTGTGTGTGTGTGTGTGTGTGTGTGTGTGTGTGTGTGTGTGTGTGTGTGTGTGTGTGTGTGTGTGTGTGTGTAGGAGGATGGAGGTGGCAGTGTGAGCATGCTCTCTCCGGTATTTGCTCAACTGGTAATCATCCAAACACGTTACAAGTCTCCTGCTGTTATTTACCCCCCGGTGTGTCTCCAGTCTAAACGCCTGTGAGTAAGTCAGTGTTTCTCTATGCCGACCTGTGCATGTATTTATATAGTATATATGCAGTATATATTTCTGCTCATGTCAATGTGTGTGCATGGGACTGTGTCTGTGCATCAGTGTACTGTATGTCCATATTTGTGTGTGCATCTCAGGATGTATTTTTGTTTCTTTTGCCTACCCCTGCTGAGGGTTATACCCTAACTGAGGTTTACAGCTTGTGTGCGCACACACACACACCTGTGTGTGTGCGGTCTTACATGTTCACAGATGTGTGTATTTGCCAGATGGGAATGCAACTCCTAGGACAGTTAATCTAGGGGGAATTTCATGCTAGTTACTGCTTGTCATCAAACTTTTCTTGTAAAATATTGCAACAACCTTTTATTGGCAGATATTTGGGACAAAGTCACTATCAGAACCCTGAGTACCCTGCTGCCCTCCAGATAGACTGAAAGTGTGTGTACAAGTGTGTGTGTGTGAGTGAGATGAAGATACTAATAATAGACGAAGTTTGTTGCTACAATTTTGATGCTTTTCAGTTTAGATATATTAACCTGAATCTTGAGTGTTTAAGTGTGTATGAGAGTTAAGTGCAAATCCCAACTTTATAATTCAAAGATACAGAGACATGGAAGCTTATTTTGCACACACACACACACACACACACACACACACACACACACACACACACACACACACACACACACACACACACACACACACACACACACACACACACACACACACACACACATACACACACACAGATCTGATCCCAAGCTTAGGGAAAGACCGATCCAGTGTATCTACAGTCATATGTGTTCACTTAGCAAGCCACAGCTGCTAGCACTATTACTATGATTTCCTGTGTGTGTGTGTATGTCTCCCTGTCTATCTGCCCCCTCAGCATATACACATCTTAGGGCTCTGTCCAAATGGATTTTAGCAGGACACATATTTTACACCTACCTGAGTTGGTCTGATGCTAGGTGCTTCACTGTAAAATGTGACCCATGTTGTCTTCTAATGCACACCATAGCCTGAAAAAATGACATATTCTCTGCACTGCTTCTAAAAAGACCAAGGAGGGAATCCATACATTGTAACTTTAAACATCTGAACAAAGGGAAGATTAATTGCCTCTTTGTTTCTCTGTATTAAAAGCTTTCAGTATTTAAGCAGTCAGTGAAAAACAAAAGACACATTTGTTTAATTGAATAATAATTTCAAATTTGAGCCTTAAAGTTTCAACAAGCTTTCAATCTCTTGTTTTTTGAGGACATCACAAATGGCAGGCTGTCTCTGAAATGCGATTGCTTGTTTTATCTGACCCACTTTTCCTTCACTGTGTGTTTTGTGTGTATGTGTGTGTGTGTGTGTCTGTTTGTGTGCATGCTCCGTCCCTCTTTGCTCAGAACATTGTAAATGTAACACATGTTACTTCAGCTGATATTTTTCAGACTGATGTCAGTTGCAATTAGCACATCTCCTGCCAAGACACAGGAGTCCTCTTTAGAGTCTGGCCTCATACACACTCACTCACATACACACACACATATACACAAACTGTTGGGTAAACATAGCTCAGCTGCCATTTTGAATGATTGCACAATGATTATTTGATGTAGTGATTTATTTTGAACCCAGCCTGTAAGTAAACTAAGGAAGGACAGGATGAGAAATCTGACTGACAAGCTCCAAAACAAAATTCTACCCCAAGACAGTCTCCTGACACCCCTTTCTCAGCAGCGTATTATTACAGCCTGGCCCCAAAAAACCCATTTTAACACTCCCTGGCCTCCACCTTTAATGTCACACTGTCTGTTTCTTAAAATTCCATCTGCAGTGTGCAGCCATGTAAATGCAGCTGTGACCAACACACTCCATGCCAAAACTGTTTCATTTACATTCATCTTGTGCTTGGGAATGGAGAATCCCTCCTCCAATGTAAGACAGCAGGGGAACTGTGCAAAACGAATTTCTCACTATCTCTGGAGAGCGAACGATAAAGGGATTCAGAACACACCCTTCAGACAATGAAAGAGGAGGGGGGTCTTATTTTCTCTTCTCTCCCCCATCCGTCCTCTTTCTCCACACCTCCCTGAACCTGCTTCCCCTCAACCTGTCCAGCAGAGTGAGAGAATAAGTGTAGCACCAACAGGGGGTGGGGGGATTGGAAAGAGACAGAGAGAGAAAGTCAGATAAAAGTAGTTAAAAGAAGGGAAGGGGGGAGTGACTGACCAAATACTCAGCAACAGAACAAGAGAGGAAGACAGATGCGGAGAGAGAAAGAAAGAGGGGGAGAGAAGATGAGAATATATATGCAGTGGCCAGTGTTGTGAGACAAGGCAGGTTGCTGTCACTTTAAAAATGACTGTAATAAAAGTGACCGTTGGAAGATGGATCTGGTGATTTTGGCTTGCTAATCAGTCATCTGTGAAGAGGACCACATCCCAGATTCAGCACTAGCCTGACACCTCTTGATTGATGCTTGTGCCTGATAAAAAAGGCCCATTAACTCTCCTCCTATTAAACTTGGTGAAATGGCGAAAAATGATCCTCTCTCCCACTCTTCTCTTCTAATCTTTCTTTCATTTAATCCCTTTATCTTTTTATATTTCTGCTCTTTTTTTAAAATCAGTTCTTCTACACTGTGAATACCTAGCCTGTTCTTCTTAAAATTATTATTGAGATGGGAGAGATGTTAATCAGCGAGGCCTGCTTGTGTTTGCATGTGTTTATTTGTCCATTTATGCACCGGATGTCAGGTACTCAATTTGAGTACAATCTTCACACTCAAATCAATAGATCAATAGGTAGCAAAAGCACACTAGTAAATGCCTCGGCTGGTACCTGTGTCACAAATTCTTGTTAAGTATACAAATGAGCCTGCATAATCAGTGATGTCAGGAAGTGTATAACTTAAACGCCTGTTAGCCTCATGACATGCATTAGAAAAAAATAATGACCCCGCAGCTGAATCACATATCTAATAATTTCTCCTCCTTTTTTCTTACACACACACACACACACACACACACACACACACACACACACACACACACACACACACACGCGCGCGCGCGTAAAGATTGCCTGCAATAATAATAACCCCACAGACGACAGCTTCAGCCCCCTTCCTTCCATCCCCTCATCCCCACCTCATCCCCCCTCCCACATACAATCAAACAAAGCCTCTCTCTTACCTTGCGCATGACCAATCCTTCCATCTCTCCCTCTTTTTTTTCCCCACCATCCTATCTATGTATGCTCTTCCCTTTCTGTAAACCCAACCACACCTAACAGCAACACCTTGCACTCTCCTAAACATCCCACAACCCACAGCACAGCATTCACACCCCCAATAAATACAGCCTTGGTCTGCTGTTTTCCCATCTATCCCTTTTTCTCTGCCCCGATCTCTTTCCCCCCTCTCTCTCCTCTCTCTTTCACTTTCTCTCTTCCTCTGTCTTTCCCTCTCCCCTCGCTCCTGTCTGGTGCTGGTGAAATATCAGGGCAAACGGATTCCAGCTTTTTTCTCTGGCTCAGAGGGGTTGTTCTGTGCGATTTGGCCCTGGGGTGCATTTCAACAATTCTGATGTGAGAGAGGGGGTGAGAGAGAGGGAGAATGAGAGACAGACAGAGAGAAAGGGCAATGGAGAGAAAGAGAAAGGGTGTGTGTGTGAGAGAGAGAGAGAGAGACAGAAATAGAGAGAAAGGACAAACTGCCAGGGTTTATCCTTTCTTTCTAAGGGGCAGTCAGCGGTTTTAAAACGAAAGGCTTTTGACCGGTGTTGAACCAGCAACTCAAGGTGTGTATGCTCTTCGTAGCTTACAGAGGCCTTGAGGTGATCTCCATACATAATCAGGACAATCCACCTCCATGACAGGTGCACCGCCATCTTGGAATCTCTCTGAGCCAGTGGACTTGAGTGGAGTTTCTGTGTGCTGATTTATACATGGAAAAGATGAAAGACTGCAGCCCAACAGCTTTATTGCTTTTAATATATTGACAAGTGGTAAAATTTGTTTTAAAAAGCTCCTTTTTACACTATATATATATATATATATATATATATATATATATATACACACACACACACACACACACACACACACACACACACACACACACACACACACACACACACATATGTATATTTTATCACCAAACAAGAGTGTCTGGTATTTTGATTTAATTTAATTTTTCCACTGAGCTAGTACAGGACACCTATATAAATATAATAACATTTGCTTAACATTGTGAAAATGTGTCTGGTAATTTCAGTTTTCAGACCAGTCTTCAAACCACATAATTTTGCATTAGAATTCATTTTGGAATTATCATGTGCATGTGTGTCCATACACGTGTAATTTGCACAACTTTATGCGTGTGTATGTTTATGTGTGTTTATGTTTCATAATCTCACATCTCACTCTGGGGTGTTGTAAAAGGATTTCTTCATTTCAGATCATATTGTGAATTAAATGTATTTTAAGTCACCTTTTTCCATCCCTTTGTAAACCCAGTTAGAATTAAGGTCAGGACACACAAACAGGCTTACACACACAAAAATACACACACCATCTCAGAGAAAGACACATAGCTTTCAGAACAAATCACTGTTGAACTACCCTGTGTGGAATGATTCTGACATTTTGTTTGGGAGAAATAGTATTTAATTGAAGGGAGGGACGATACGGATGGCAGTTATGCAACCAAGGGAAAATGTCTACTTTTCAACCCAAATAGAAAACATAACAGAGTTTGTGTTTTTGTGTCTGTGTATGTGTATATGTGTTCAGGGGTTGGTTGCACCATTTCACTGTTAGCCACAGTTTTCTTTCTCATTTGATGGTGAATTAGTTCATCTTATGGGGTTTATTCCAAGAAACAATATTGACTTTGCATTATAGTACAAAGTAATTTCTCTCTTGCTCTCTTAAATCTACCTATCAGTATTGTGTGATTAGACTAAATTTGCAGGTATAAACTTGTCATGTTTATGTGAAAGTGTAAAGTTCTCACTTCACATATTCACTGTACTGGTTGATTTTTTAATACTTGGATATTGTATTAATTTTTTTTAACAAAACCTAATGTGTGGTTAATGATGAAAATGAGAGATTAATTCATCTAATTTTAAAAGTCCATGAACAGAAGAGATTAAATCATTTTAATCATCAACTGAAGTTCCATAAGCTTTTAAAAGAATCATTGGCCTCTGCTGTTTCTTTTTTTTTCTGTAATAATAAATTATATTGTTAAACCATGTTGATCTCCATAGGGAAAAATCATCTTTCTTTTGTCCTGACACAGTCAGGTCAGACGTCAGACTCACCAAAAAAATACGCATCTGGAGCTGTGAGAGATTCAGTGTTTTGCTCAATGACACTTCAGCACAGTAGATGTTCGCAGAAATGGCTGCTTGAACTCTGGACACCCTGTGTAATGATGGTCACTAGGAAAGGAGGTTGAAGAGCCCTCATAAGGACTCTTCTAATAAAGTGATGAAACCAACAAGCATATTTCAGGTCACTGCACACCTAAAAAAAATTACACCTTTCTCTCTCCCTCTCTATCTTTCTTTATTCTCTCTTTAGCTCCAAGAATTGGCAACTTGTCTGAGCCGCATCGGCTAATCCGTGCATATTGGTCATTGCGCCTTCGGTTGACTTGGTTGGCTTGATAGATGATGGCGTCCTGGCAGGAGACTGACTGACTGTACAAGATCGCAGCTGACAACAGTGTTGGGTGGTAACTCTTTGCTTTGTAAAGAGCTACAACACAAATGTAGTTAAAAGAATTTCCATATGAGTTTTTGTCAAATATGACAATTACTTATTAAAACCATGAGCCATTAATTTTTTACTGGGCCAATGGAGTTTAATTATTCAAAATGATGTCATACCCTAATTTTAAGTAGAACATTTAGCACTAATATGGATCGAAATAAGTAGAAATTATTAAAATGTTTTGCTGAAAAAACACTTATCTACAGGAAGATAATTTAGCAGCAGCAGCATCACAAATATAGGACCTCTGCCAAAGAGTAGTGGACTACAGTAACCATATACTTTTTGAGTTACAAGCCCAGCACTGGCTATGAGACGCTACTGATGTTTTTCCCCTTGATTTTGAGATGTCAATTTGTTGCCATAGAAGTGACTTCTCTGTACTGGCTGGGGTATTTGCCGTGTTGGGATAACCCACTGAGTGTCAGAGGAAAGCCAAGAGGGGGAAGGGGGCACGGATGGATGGGTGACGTGGTGGGAATATGGAGGGGTGACAGTCCCCCAGAGCGGAAGAGTGGGGGCTCCTGAAATTCTGAAAGGACCTCTCGGACCACTAAATTGACATGTTCAAGATTGTTCTGGTTTGTCATGAAAAAAGCTCTTAAATAAGCCATGTGACAACATACAGAATGGCAGTCTTACTTTCATGAGTCCATTAGATAGCAGGCCTTCCGTTGGTTTTGAATTACATTTTAATTGCTTTAATTTGACTTACACTTTATTGTAATAATGTATAAAACTGCAAAATCATACATTCTTATTCTTATTAATTTTAGTATTATTATTATGGATTCCCCACAATTTAGCCTTTTTTAATACTAATAATTATAATATTTTAATACAAGGTTTTATCAGTGTAGCATATTTAATTTGCTTTTCATTTATTCCTGCAGCAGTTCTCATTATTTAATTAATCAAGCTTTAGGTAAATTACTAACTGAGAATCATTCAGGTTATCTCAATCAGCATTTTGGCTGGTGTCAATTAATTTCCTTTTCTTTGAAACGGAGCATACGGGTGCTATTGTTCCCATTCACAGCAGCTTTACAGGTCTATAAGTGCATGTGTATCTGAGTGATAATCGATAGAATTTGGCGTTGAAAGGGGCCTGGAGGCCAGTAGTTGTGTGTTGTGTGTTGGGGCATCACGAGGAGGCCGTTCTGGGGGGCTTTTTTATACCCCTGTCCATATATGGAGGACACTCAGTGGATGTGTATCTATTAAAGAGGGATCAACAATGAAAAAGATCAGAGGACCACAGGGCCAGGTGAGAGGAGGGCAGCAGGGCGAGGTGAGACTGAATGGAAACAGCAGTGGTGCTGGCGGTGTGTGTTGTGTGAGAGGGATGCACATGGGGAGCGAGGAGGGTGTGTGTTTCTGAGTATGTGAATGCACGTTGATTTCCTTTCGTGAGCGACATGCAATACACTACTTGGCGACGACATCTGCCATTTCACCTTTATCCTACTTCTGTCTTGTTTCAGTTCTTCATCTACTTGTCCTTGCTCGCCACAACACTTGTTCTTCTTCGGGAGCAATATCACGGTAGTCCTTGCCCCGGCTGCATCTGGGTAAAGACTTTACAGTCAGGGGCCATCAATTGCTCTTATCAAATAAACACGGACCCACCACCCTGCAACTCCACCCCTTCCTACTTCCCTTGTCTCCTAATCACAAATCCCCACCAATTCCACCCCACCTCTTCCCCTGCTTGAGAGTCCTAACAGCTGTGCTCCCATGTAAATTTGCATGATGGGCACCTCCTTATTTTATCCCCTACCTCTCTGCCTCCCCCGGTTCCCCTGTTTCTTACCCTCCTCCATATCATGTTGCATATTAATGCACAGTTTATGCAATTGCTCATCTGACGGTGCACACTGGCTGTTATGTACATGCCTTTCCCTTAAAATCTGCATACATTATTATAGTGCTTGAAGTGCTTGATTGTTCTTGGGGTAGGTTATGTGATGCTGAAATTTGATATTTGGTGAGCAGGCAGAGGGCGGGTTGAGAGTGCTGAAACGGTTCCCCTTGACCCTTGAAAAGCAACGTAATTCCATATGGCGCCATTTGATTAGGGCATTTTTCTGTCTAATTGTTGTCATCAGGATTTGCACTATCATTGTGCATCTGGAAGCAGTTTGACATCTAAGTCAGTGGTTCTCAAAGGTGGGGTTTAAGAATCCTCAAAGATCCCCGAAGACCATGCAGGGGGTCCCACAGCAAAATGAAGAATTGTTTGATTTCACTGTGATTTCACTAACCTGAAATTATTCCAGATAAATATTATAAGTCTGAACAAAGGTTTCACTTATATCAACATTTGTGCCACACTTATAGCAGGTTTGCAATGCAATTCTAAATCATTAACAACAACAAAACTCATATTAGGAGTCCTAGGGACAAGATCAAGTCAAATGAAGACCCTTGGCATAAGGTGTGACCATTTGGGGGTACTTCATATCAAAATGTTGGGGATGCCCTGATCTAAGTGACTGAGGCAAAGGGCTGGATTGACAGCTTTCTTTGTTTTTAGCCTAGGGACTAAAAGCACTGCCCCCCCTATCTCTCTCTCTCTCTCTCTCTCTCTCTCTCTCTCTCTCTTTAAAAGGGAGCGGAAGAGTGGGCTGATACCGGTCTCATGTTGCTTATGGATTTTCGTTTATATAATCGATTGAAATGTCCCAATACATTGATTTTTAGTTCAGTGTTTTACAGACAAGCGTTTATAGGTCTCGATTTTATGTTAAGGATGATTCCAGTGTCATCGATGCGCAAAGAAGTCAGAGTTGCTGATTTTTAAATAAATGATCAAAACACAAATAAATACATATCTATTGTTTAATGTATAAAAAAAATAGAAAAACTGACTCGAGAGGGAGGAAGGCTACAAAGGAGGGAAACAGGGTGAAAAGGAAACAATATTGTGCTGCCTCTCTCCTTAATCAAATAAAGTGGTGTAAAAAAAAAAAAACACACACACACACACACACACACACACACACACACACACACAAAAACATTTCCTTCCCTCTGAATTTATCCTTGAATTATATGCCATCACTAGTGTGTGTGATTTCGGAATATTAAATTAAAGTGGGATAAGTCCGCACCGAGGCGGGCTGCGTCCAATCCGCAACTCATTTCCCCTGTTGTAGCACCGCATCACTGCGCTCCTCTCTTTCCAATGACAATGTGCCAAATCTGGGCATTTTGAAAACACTTTCCATATGCTATTATCGGATCGCTACTGAGCAAGAGAAAGGCAGAAAAGAAGAAAAACGGAATGCTTTATACCAAAGGTACTGAGTATATATTTTTATGTTCTTCTCCTTCATTGGCTTATTGTACTTTATGCTTTTTTTTTTTGGGGGGGGGGGGGGGGGTTAGAAGATGTAAGAGGAGGTAAATTTGAAGTTTTTATAACGATTGCATATTTATGGACCGTTGCTGGATTAATTCAGGGCTGAGTGTGAAAACGTCGAGAGAGTGTATGTTGAGCAGCTATATGCAAAAATTTAATTTTGTTTCACAGTTTTTTAAAACAATTTTCATCGTCTATTGTTTACGAGTAAATTGTTTCTGCCCACTTCTGTGCGGGGTGTTTTGTAAGTAGAGAAGTTGAAAGAACATTTTTTATACATTAATTTCGCTGGAAATCACATAAATAATTTTGTCTTTTTATTTAAATATATTTAATTGATTTTACTACTCCGCACTTTAATTTAACACAGGTGACAACTTGCAAGTGGCTTTACATTTAGAGGATTTCTGTGTCAGAATTTTATTTTATTGTGGTCAAAATACAGTTTTAATTATTTGACATATTTTAAAAGAAATATTTTAAAGTGCATTTTAATTTGGCTTGATTATTCTGTAAAGAGTGTGAAAATATTTTATTGGTATCATGCGTTGAAAGAGTTACACTTTACTTGGTATTGTCTTTTTTATGGGCCTTTATAGAGCTTGTTTGTGCATGTGTTTGCTCGAGGAGAGTTGGCCGGTGGGTTACGGTGGCAGGTTGCAGGTCAGAGCTGTGGGCTTTTGCATGTTTTTCTGTGTCCTGCTGAGGAAGAGGGGTCAGCCATGCGACCCCATGAGGGCGCCGACGCATAGGACAAACTAGGTTGAAGTCTGTGTACACATCCAGAAAACACTGACCAGGTGATTGTTTGTAGTAAACACCAGGAAGGGCTACAGAATTGACGAAATTATTTCTTAAAAAATTATAACATAAAAATGAAACGGAACATCACTTCAGGGTTTCAGTTCGACTTCACTGAATATACTAATGGATCAACAATGGTACCATCCCATGCATCTGCTAGCGTGTCAAGCCGATATGGTAATATCTCCGGACGATTCAAAGTTATTGATCTACTGAAGTGGCATAAGATCACCATGAGTGTTTAGTACTACCTTTCATATGACAATAGATGCGTTAGAAAATAAAACAAACGCAATTCATGTAATGTTTGATAATTAATCTATACTTAAAAGACTTTAATTTCAGTCATCTTGGTCTATGTTTCTGGTGATGTCACTAAGAATTTTTTCTATTTGCTTTAGAACCTACAAATACTCGCCCACGCGCACACACACAGACATACACAAGTAAGCACACAGACACCAGACCGGAGTTTACAGATATAAATCTAGAATTAAGTGAGGAAGCTACTGATGTGGAAATGGGACAAAATGTTAGTTAACACGGTCTATTGTCAAGCAGTTCTCCGGAGAAAGAGCATCATCTACAGGGAGAGAGGGAGGGTGGAGACCGGGTGATTTCCAAAACGCAGGAGGTTAAGATAAGAGGTAGCCTATATCACTTCACTAATTCCGCTCCGTACTTTCTCGTTTTTCATTAAACACAAATAAAATAAGAGATTAAACGCTGAAAATGTCAACAGCTTGCACAAATTTAATCACTAGAAAGTGAAAAATAAGTACATTCTTTCACAGAAATGGATGTGCTCGTATAAAAGAACAACAGTCACGGTGGTTTATGTCTACAAAAGTCCTCCGTTTAGGTGTTTGAAATCTCAAATGAAAAATAGGTCCACTCCATGCGGCTTAGGGAAGGTCGACGCACGCCCCGGTTGACTATTTGCGCGTCCGCTGAAGCAGCGGGTAGAGTAAACTCTTCAAGCCGTCTGTGAGCGACGCCTCTCAAGGCTGACAGGCTACAAAACCCCCCTGGAGGACAGGGAGGCAGCTGTAGCAGTGGCGGCAGCATCAGGAGCCTTGGATCCGAGTGAAAAGTGACGCCTCTGTTCCTCACCTCGACCCACCCACCCCCTTTGTCAGAGACCTCTCTAAACCCAGAATAAACAGCCTGGGGTCGGGTCGGGCTCGGATATCTTGGCTTCTTAAGGATCCAGTTGGTATGGGTGTAGTCCAGTCAATGTGGCTGCAAAGTAGACCTGGTGGTTCACTTGCCAGCAGCAGCCTTATAATCACATCCCAAGCCCCGGCTCAGGCAGTTCAATTCACCCCCAGCTTCGATTTTTTTCCATGAAGGCGAACAAGATCTCTTGATTTTCTCCCCGATTGAGACTGCGTAAAGTCTCCCTCTTGTCCAAAAGCAACTTTTAAAAAACGGGGGGAAACACACAGTAAATGGTTTGCATTGAAATGATACCAGACCAACAGATAGATGCACCTTGTAAGGACACTAAATGTAAACGCCAGTGAATGGCGCTTTGAACAGAGTGGGGGATTTTTATGTTACCTTGTATTGGATTTTGCAGTTTTGCTCTATTGAACCCACACAGGGCCTCAGCGGTCCCGAAAGGGTAGTGATGACTTTCTAACATGTGGTGGATTACTGTGATGTTTTGTTGCTTTGATTTTTAAGCTTGAATGTGTACAAGTAAAAGGTATACAACAGATCAGTGGCAATCTCCTCACCTGCATAAAAACCAAGTATATTATTAGAGAATACAACAAAGAAATGTGTAGCGTATGTGTTAAGTGTAAATTACTCACGTTTGTGAATGCGCTTTGTGCATTTGTACACAAATAATGTTACCTACAAAATATATTCTACACTATATGCAGTCCAGTTTTTATACGGTACAATACGTTTTTGTGATTTTGATTCTCCCCCCTTATGTGTTCTTTCTTTCTGTTTTTATGCACATTATTGATTTAAAAAAGGTGTTATTCACAACGTTCACCCTTTTTCAGTCATTTTAATAAATTGTTCCAGACCTCATAGAAAGTCACACAAGTATTTTTATATTGTAACATTTCTCGGAATCTGCAAAGACCTTTAATTCTGCGCATCTAGTAATTTGCCTATAGTTTTACGATGAAAAAGAAACAGATGCAATACAGAAATAAGCACCATGGGTAGAACAAAATATTAATTTTATATCTGTTAAATCAAAAATAAAAGAAAAGTGTGTTGGAGCATTCTGAGATAAAGTTCAGAATTATCAGAATGCAGAACTTGTTTTTATAGAAAAAGATGACTTCTGAGTACTTGTAAGTAATTCTTAGTCCAGCCTGTTTAGTGTGCAGGAAGCGATTCTCCATTGTTCTACATGTGATTTGGCCCTTAGAGAGAAACCATACAAAATGATTTTTCTGTGCGCACAGACCTATGCGGCCGCCAGGCCTCCGTGTGCTCGTCATTTGCAATGTGGAGACTGTTGATCAACTCACTAATTACACTTCTCTCCTCTCTCCCTCCCTCTCAGTCTCTTTTTCGCTCCCTCCCTCGCTCTCTCTCTCTCTCTCTCTCTCTCTCATTCGCCCTCTCTCTCTCTGTCTCTCTACCCATTCCCAGAGTGCATATCGGGAAATAGACACACAAAGACATGCGCACTCAACTTAATCAGCCATTTTTTTAAACAGGGCTAAAACGATAATAATTAGCAGAATAAAGACATATCGGATTTTCATTTCCCTTCCTCCGTTTCCCGACCCCCGTCCACAAGAGAAACTGCGAGGCAGCCCGTCTACACGTCCATTCACCGCCACCGGAACCAAAATAAGGGATAGCTCTAAAAAGGCTTGACATTCGTGATTTTACCCCTTCTTCCCAATATAAAGTTGGAGGATTATTGTAATTTTACCTGTTTTTCCACGTTTCGATTGTCCAAATACGCAAGCCACTGGATGTGACTGTTTTAAAAACCCAAGAGCAAAGACAGAAGCGGAGGTGACGGCTTTGGAGGGGGGATAAGTAAGTTTTTTTCCTTTCCTTTAACTTTTATCAAGTAGTTTGGGGTGTGTGTGTGTTAAATTTAGGGGTCGGGTATCTCATATCAATCTCGCTGGTGGATCTTTGATATCGGGGCTCTTTGGATAACAGGTGCTGGGTGTTTTTAGTCCAGAATAAAGGCGAATATCGTGATGTTAGTGCTATTCCGGCGCTTTGACTACGATAAAACAAGCGACTGACAGGATCGGAGGCGTTCTTACCCATGTGTCCGTGGTGTTACAGCAGGATAACATGTCCAGACCTGTCTTTTGCAAAGTTTATACATTGTTACCGAGATTGTGTGGTGGACATAAGTACCGAATACTTTACGTTAGATATAACGAGACTAGACGTGCGTTTCTCCCCTTTTGTGGCTTTGCGTTGAAGATATGGTGTTGCCTTTCCAGGAGCCCGATCCCTCGGACATGTCCGCTCTGAGCTTGTTTCGAGTCGAGGGGTCCAGCTTCATGTTTTCCCCCGCTTCCGAACTGATTTTTTCAGCTCCCAACCATCAAATATCTGATTTGAATGGATCATATGGATGCACCGCAACGCTCAAAGCCCTTTTTTTTTTTTTAATAGAGTGGGTTTCATGCACCTTCCAGGCATTCAAGGCCAAATTGACACGACGATCCCCTTTCGTCTGAATAAGTGTATAGCTTTTAATTAGTCGAAGTAACACCTTTATTAAGAGGTGATTACAAAAGAAACGTGTATTTGCCGATCACAGTTCATACATCCTTATCTGCTACGCTTTAAAAGTAGTCTCACTTTACCGAAGCGTGGATGGCTGCGTTGCCCGGAAGGGAGACCCTTCGTCGGGCTACTGATAGCATGACGGGTCCCTGTAGAGCCAGCCAACTCCTGGGTTCCCTGTTTTCTTAAGCACTTGCACATAATGTATACAAAACTACTCAAATTATATTTAATGATATTAACACATTTTCAATTCCTTCCATCCATAGTACATAAGTTCCATTTCCACCCTCGGTCCCCATCCTTGTTGGTAGGTTTATAATTTCTTTACATAAATTGTAATTTTCTTAAATCCTAGAGATGCTGGTTGCAACATCTTTAAGTTGTCGTTAGTGTTGTTTTGTATTCATTTAAAGGAAACAGAGCGCAAAGGTAGGGGTTCTCAACACCATTTTTAAGCGCTGATGGCTGTGTTTTTAGGTAGGTAGATAGACTTGGCTCGGATTGGAACAAGACAGTGACAGGGGGGACATCGATCGCACGGGAGGAAAAAACAAAACAAAACATCAGGGCCAAGGGGCCAGGCTGCCTCAACCCGGGTATGTAACGGTGTAGTGAGTGTGTGTGAGTGTGTGTGCCTACAGTGACTGTATGCTCTAAATGAACGGTTCACCAATATAGGATAGGCGACCTTTTTATAGGACTGTGTCTACTTGTACACGGCTTTTCTATAGATTTTTTATATAGATTTTAGAGCGTATTTATCACCGATAAAGAGGCCTTTAAAGAAGTTTTTCCGAAAGTGTCATACTACTGAATTTTTTTTGGATTATTGAAAGGTTACAGGTTTTTGTATAGCTACAGAATGTCAACCTATTTTCAATGAAAATACGGGATTTCCTGTAGAATCTCATAGAGCAAATAAGGAACGTTATTACCGCTTTAATAATCAGAGTTATTATTATTATATATTAATATTATCAGTCCATATGTGACTGATACTTGAATTTAAAAATTAAAATTAAAAAAAGACATACCCTTTTTTCCTATGAATTAAATGTTAACTTAACAAGTTAAATGTTAACTTAAATCAGATCAGTTTTATAGACTGATAAACTATGAACTCTGATGTTTTTGGACTGGATGGATTTTCTTTCTACTCAGACGATTTAACTGCATTTGCATAAAATCCTACATTTCATTACAAAAATACAGCTCTGGCCTACTAATAAAAAAATCAAAAAAGTGAAATTATGAGAGGGAATGATGATGTCTAATTGCAGTGTATTTCATCAGTTAATGGTGGCATTGTCTTCCTCTATAATAACAGAATCTCTGTTATTTTTCTTGTCTTGCAAATGAGAGAATTTTTGAGGTTTATGTTTGCAGAAGCCAAGGCCCCTTGTTTTTGTTTTTCTGTTCATTATGTCTTAGCACTATCAAAGGCTGGGTGTGTATATCTCAGCATGTTAGTGAAGCAGCTTGTAACATTCATTTTATCTGTAGTGGTAGAGGGAAGAAATAAAAAACAAAACATATAGTGTGAGAGATGGGCAGATAGCCCGGGAGGACAATAGCTCCTGGCTTGAAAATGCTTCTTGATTATTAAAAGCAAATGCATTTTCAGCATTGCAGCCTTCATTAAGGGTACGGATTGAGGGGGGTTGAGAGGGACGAGAGGATACTGGGAGGAGGAGAGGATGGGAGAGGGAGTGAGAGAGGGAGACAGGGACTGAGTCTTTCCTATAACTCCTGGGCCCAAGACACATGCAGCTATAAGATTGGCTCGGACCTCTCCTAGGGGTCGACAATGTGTCATTTCCACCCGGCTAGATTGCCCTCTGCCTATCTGATATTAATGTGCAAATCAATATTTCAAGGATTAAATTTCCCTTCTTCATTTTTTATGGTTTCTACCTCAATAAGTCTCCCGTCTAATAGAGGAGGCTGGATGATTTAGAAGCCTTTGCTGCAGAAAGAGAGAGGGAGAGAGAAAGAAATAGAGAGGAGCTTTGCAACAAGACTATCGCTGCATTTTAATGTTCTTCTTCATGGATCCCCCATAGGCCCTTAGTAAGGAGGGCTATATTGCTGCTTTACAGTGTAAAATCAGCCAATTTGGCTAAAAAGGCAGAAAGGGAAAATATGAGTCCGGTTGAATACTTAAGACACTGTGGTAATCCAAGTAGCAGGTATTAGTGAACAGGAGCTCCCCTTTCAAAGACACACACACATACACACACACAGAGCTACACCCAAACCTGCATTACCAGCCGTAATGCTTGCGCAAACGGTATAGCTTACTATACGCTGGACTGCCATAACAATATATTTTTTCTTCTTCTTTTCCTCCTCCACTTTTCACCTTTTTTGCATAGAAGTCTATCAACATCCTTTGGAGAGATTTAATCTCCTGCATAATAACATCTGGTTTATGTGTGTGATAGAAATGAATCACTCTGACACAATGACCCGTGTATGATTACTGGGGAAGGGAGGAGCGTATTACCATAGTCATAATGCTACATCTCATTGAAAGTCAACCAAATGAGCTTGGACCCTTCGACTCCCCATATACATTCATTAAGGGACAGTGCACACACGGGCATCTATCTGCCAATAGGTGTGTGTTTGTGCCAGTGTGTTTATTTAATCCTCCTCTCTGTACCATTTGGTGCGCGTGTGCATGCATGTGTATATATCTGTATATGCATGTCCAACAGCAGACCCCCCCCCAGCCTTTGCAGCAGAACAGAGTTGACTGTTTTAATATACTCTTGATAGAGAGAGTGTCAGTGAGTGAAAACAAGAAAAGAGAGAGAGAACGAGACAGAGGAAGAGGCACAAAAGATCTCTAATTGTAGCACGACCGCTTGGCTTCCTCCCTGATTCACGGCCATTATTATGTGAAAAGCACAACCGCGCGTCCTCCATTATTAAATCGGCAGGCCTAGACACACTCTCACATCCATACACGCATACTCACTGGGGGGGATCATGTAAAAATAAAAAAAAAATTTTTTCTCTTATCTCTGGCTCAAATAACTGCTATCATTCTGGTCACTAGCTTTAATGAGATTAAATATTAAACCTACCCAGGATTCTCCTCACACAAATGATTGGTAGATGAATTAACAAAGTAAAAATATATTCTTCATTTTGAAGTTTCCAAGATGTGGCTGTGTAGTTATAATCCCAGCCAAAGATATATAAACATAATCAGTGTTTTGCACCAACAGTATGTGACTCTGATTGACCAAGTTTTCTTTTTCAGACTCTCTCCTTCACACTTCTTCTTTAGGTTTTTCATAGATGGTGTTTTATGCGACATGCATTATGGAACTTTTCGAAGCATGTAGTTTTTGATGCAAGAGCTATCTAACAGCTGAATATTCTAAAGATATCAAGGTTCGATATTCTCCTGGTTATTTAGTGTGTGTGTGTGTATGTGTGTGGGTGTGAGAGAGACAGAAAGGGGGGTGATGGTCTGCAGTAGTAGTGTCAGGGTTTCCTGGCTCAGGGAGGCCTGTAGGGGGAGAGTCTAAGAAGTCCACAGCAGTTCAGCATTATGTCTCAAAGAGGGAGGGGGGCTTCCTGTTTCAGCCCTGGGGCACCATCGCTAACACACACTTTCTCTCTATCACACACACTGAGCAAGAGGCGGAGGAGGGTTAAAGACTTGGAACAAGATCAAGCCCCTCCGTAGCTCCTGGGGAGGGAGCTTGTGAATATGCGAGTTTTAGTGTAATTAGCACTTAATTATATTAACATATGCAAATTGTCAGGCGGAGATCTTGTACTGCCAGTGGGTATCGGCTGAGATACAAGTGACTCTATTGTACCATTATGGCAGAAAAGAGAATAATGGGTGTGTGTAAGGCAACCAGCCAGCAGCCAGCCAGTCAGCCCCCTGTGGTAGCACAGAACCAGCCAGTTCATATAAGTCTCTGGCTGGCCGCTTTGCCAAATTTCATTAGTTTCCATGACAACTTGGCTAATTGTGCTGACTAATGTCAGCACAATTAGCTGATGGGTGTGCATCCTTGTGCCCCCAAAGCATGAGCGGGGCAGAGAGAGAGAGAGAGAGAGAGAGAGAGAGAGGCCCAACAGTCCAGATTAAACCAACTCACAATGACTCCTATTTACACATGTTCCGCTTGTATGAGTATTTGCATATTCAAAAATACTCTGCCATCTTTCCTTGTCTACTCAGTGTGTGTGTTTGAATGTGCACACCTGCAATGGCAAGGTTGTGTGCATGTGGCGGCAATGTATTGGAGGGGATGGCAACAGATCCCTTTTGTGTTGTGTGTGTGTCAGTCTGTGCATGTCACATGTGTAAAACACTGCTTTCTGTGAAGCGAGACTTGGACTGTGAGACTGGTATGGCGCTATGTAGCGACATGGCTTAGTTTGTTTTTTGATTATTGTACAAGACAGAGATTAAGACAAAGAAAAGCTTGGTCCTAAATAACAGGTACAAGGAGTTTTGCCTTTGAAACCTTCAACCCTTTTTTTCATTCCATCCAAATATCTAATTTCAACAAATCTTTATAGCTACCTCCAACCAAGCAGTAGGACTTTCTTTTTTAGGAGGGAGGGTGGACAAACATTTAATGTTCTGTGCTTCCCACTAGACAAAGGTGGATAGATATTGGGCCTAGTTGGTGCTACTAGTACTTGCATGCTAATCCTGTTGTTTGACAGGAACGTAAACTGATATAATTGCTTTTCAGAGGCAGGAACGGCGGTTTATACAAGTGTGAAAGCACGGGAAAGGGGATTAGCATTATTTTGCATAATGCTGGGCAGGCGCTGAATGGGGCATTGAACGCTTGACTGGGTGAGAGAGATGAAAGAGAGATGAAATGCTCTACCTCTCTTCTTTTTCTCCCTCCCTCTCTTCCATCTCTCCCCTCCAGTCCCTCTGTCTCTGGCCGCTGTTGCTGGTAGAAGACCGTGTTTGCTGAGGAGGACCCCGGAAACACCAGGCCAATGTTTCTGGCTGTTTGTTCGGATGCCAGCCGTTGGAAGCTGTCATGTGAGGCAATAAGTATGATAATAGAGTAAGTGTGGAGACTGGTAAACTCCAGGCTCCCTTAGCCTCCATGTATATACTAAACTGCATCCAAAAAGCACTGGAGTGTGCAATTATGAAGTAGATGGATGTGGCTCAGGTAGCATTTACATGGAAGGAAGGGAGCGGCTTTCATGGATCAAATCAAACTACACTGTTCTTACATTTTCCTTTATTGAGATGTTTACTAAAAATTTGGTCGGATATCGTCTGGGTAGAGGGAACTGTGGAACTTTGAGGCAGGTGTGTTTTGAGTGAATGCCTGCGTGTGTGTGAGCTCTGATGGTAGTAGTAGGAAGGGGCACAAGGGAGGTGACACAGCCTAAAATTGCCACGGTGACTTCCGTATAACCCAACTTGACTTTGTGAGTAATTTATGATGAACAAATTATTGCTATTGCATCTGGTGTATGGAAATGATCCAGGGTTTACGGAGGGGCATGAAGTTGGGTGGTAGATAACATGAATGCCACAAAGGCTGGTGTTGCCTGTTTTTGTTGTGTCTCATTGGACAGGATCCTCTTTCTTTGACCTTTTGCTCGCCTTCCCTTGCCTTTCATATGCTAATGCTGGCCAAACTGAGGAGGAAACGTGCTGGGGCTGAGTGGAGGAGGACAAAGACTCCTCTCTCTTTCTCTGCCTCCTTTCCACGCTATATCTTCTCTTTTCGTGCCTCTTCCCCTCTCAAGCAACTTGACAGACTTTGGCATGAAAGGAAGTGAGTGCTTAGTGGATAGGAAAGGTGGAGATGCTGTTATTGCTGTGACCCACACTACCTGTGAGGATCAAGTGCACTGCAGCAATCCTTGGTTACGTGTATGTGGACTGTTTGAATGGCCCTTGTAGTGAGTATTGCAGATTGGTAATTGTTTGAGCCGTGCCAGGCCAAGTTGATTTAGGAGTGATTTGTCGCTTTTCCAGTGAAGCTAGTCGAGTTGTCATGCAGGGTCTATATTTCTCTCTCTCTCTCTGTCTCTCTCTCTCAGCTCTTCCAACTCTATCTTCTTACAACCAGTAAAGTATTGTCTCCGGTGGGGTAAAAGGATACTAATATAGTTACTACAACTCTCCCCTACCATAATGCACCAGTGCACCACTGTAGAGGATGACGTGGTTTTAGGCTCTTTTGGCTCTGTTATGGGAAGAGGGCATGTTATCTGTAGGAAATGTAATTTTTGTCCTCACTGAAATCGTTCATTATTAAGCGCGGTTATCTAAATGTTTTTGTTGCCGTTGGTCCAGTGCCAGTTAGGATTGTGTTACCCTTTTTCACTCTCTCTCTCATGTCTCTTTGTCTGTCTGTCTCTCTCTCTCTCTCTCATCTCGCCAGGCCTTCATCAGTCTCTTAAGGGAAAATAGAAAGAGGGGGATTTTTCTCTTCCCTCTGTGCTGTGTCCCATTCTCAGACTCTCTTGCCTATTTTGCATCAGCCATCTCGTACAGGATATTAGCCACAGAAAAACATGGGTCTGGGTATTTCATTTAGAATAATATGTTTATTCTTTTCATTTCAAAGTGGAAGGGGTTGGATTCCGTACAGTGAGGAAAGAACAATTGGGGCCGTGTGTTAGAAGACTCTTTCTGTTTGATCTGATGTCCTGTGGGCCCTGGGGGTGGCTTAGATTCTCAAGTTGTAGGTCAAATAAAATGGGCTGGTGAAATTATGAGGCCTGTTTCTTTTTCTCACAGATTTGCTCTCTCTGTGTATCTTTTTTCTTGCGTCTTTGGATGTTTGTTTCACAGGCATGGCAATCAGGTGGGTGGGCGGGGGGTTAATAGCAAAAAGTGATTCAGCAATTTGAATGCAAAGAGGAACTCCCTCCTCACTGATATCTCTAAACTTTTGCTCTATTACCGTCCATTTCTGTTAAAACGTTGTAGACTTGATGCGGCAGTTACCTTTCAGACTCTGACATTTGTTTGTCCTCTTGTCACTGTGAAGGACACTTAATCAGCCCTTCAGGTCCATGTTAGTGCCTCAAAGTCCTCATCTTACATATTCAACAAAGCATTCAGCAGCCTTTTGTTTTAGAGTGGTTTGTCCCCCTTTTACTTACCAACAAAATAATGCACAGAACAAAAGGTTATATCCCACATTTTATCGATTGCTCTCAGAAGTATTTTCATAGCTTCAAAAGCTGGCAAAGTTAAAAACAAAACCACAAAAAATATGCACAACTACCTCATCCCAAAAGTAGTAAAAGAGACAAGCTGTGAGTTAAGAGGAAAAAAAAGTTGATGAATTACTAAGTTTCTGCAGGTTTGAGAAAAGATACACCCCAATAGCACAAGATGTCTCATGACAAATGACACATTCTCTTCCTTGTTGGCCAAAGACAAAGGCAGGGATTGAAAAGGCAGAGAGCCCAGTCACAGGACATATGCACTGACTGGTAAAGAAAAATTGAGAAATAAGGAGAGAGTGATACTGTATACCTGTAGAAATATTTTAATAAAATGTTTAATTGCAGATTAGATAACAATTATACTATTTTTTCATCAGAATATGTGCATCAAATCACCTTTACTTTCTCCTCAGGTCATGTATATTATTTGTATGTGTGTCAACATCTGCATGTGCTTCTGTATGCATGTATATCGCATGCATGCGGCATGATTGGCATGCGATAATCCTGAAGGCCATAGCATGTTGATTTCAAGGCCATTGGCAGGGCTCCATGGGGAGAAAGTGGCTAATTAATTATGCATGACTTGTGGGCACAAACAGTGTAATGAGAAATGAGACAAATTTATCAAAGAGTTGGACTTGAGTTGCATGGAGACTTCCTCAATTATTCTATTATTATTATTATTATTATTATTATTATTATTATTATTATTATTATTATTATTATTTAAACCCACATTCCTTTGACTCAAGTAACAGCATAACTCTTGTGTGCCTCTAATAGAAATACAGATGTTACTTACAATCTGCAGGTGCTGAAATAGTCACCCACGTGGCCAGACTAAATATAAATATTTCTCTGTACTATTTTGTTACTACAGGGACATATGTACAGTATTAAAAAACAAAATCTTTCCTTTTCCAATGTAGGTCTCAGTCTGATCTAATATAGGCAAGCAAGTACGTGTCTCCTTAACTCCCCTGAGGAGACTCCAGCCAACACTATCCCTTTCAAACCCTGCCTCTTTTTTCTGGCCTGGCTCAGCCGTGGAATAATCTTTTATTATTTGCTTTTAAAAGAAGAAAAAAAAGACTCTTTTTTTCTGTGACAGTAAAGAAGAAGAGCAGAGCAGGCACAGGAATGTTCTTGTATATGAAAATGTAGGTACTAACAAGACTGGTTTTGTACATGGTTTCATTGATGTATCAGCTCCCTTCCCCTAGACTAAATAAAGAGGGGAGTTTTACTGTGTTTCATCCCAGCTGAGATGAGCAGATATAGGAAGGCTTTTGAGGAATTGTTAAAAAAGCAAAGTATGGCTGAAGAATGTACCTCTTCCATAACACAATACCTAAACAAGTCTCATGATGTGGTTTTCTGGCCTTTTTGGCATGTTGGAGACACTAACCCTTATACCTTTTTGTAATACTGTAAAAGCAAAGGCAAAGATTTTAGTAAAAGAATAGAGCATAGTGTTTGCATGCCCTTTTCAGTATATATTTTACGTATAATTTAAAAAAATAAGGTATGTGTTGTATCTGTTTGAATGTGATTTTGCTTTACGGTAAGTAATCGGTAAGTAATCTATCTAATCTTTACAATAAGTAATCTATATGTGCGTGTGTTTGAGAGTGGAAAAAAAAGAGAGATATTGCTGAGTTTGGTCTTCAGCTGTCTTGTCAATGACCCCCATGGTCCTCTGGTTGTCATATTAAGGGCAATTTAACACACACAAACACACAAAGAAAGAAGCCTTATTTTCATGTTGATAATTTAACAGTAAGAACACTGAGCAGTTTTCTATGTTACATCTTAGATTTCAATATGTTATTGTGTCTTTTATATCTAATAGGGGTTATTTCTTACAGCAAACAATAAGGTAATGGGCAATGCATGACATGGTGTTTTTTGATAAAGGAATATTGCGGTGCTAATCTTAAACCAAACTAATTACATCTGACAGTTGTTTGTTTGTAGTGAATCCAATTAAAATGTACACTTTTCAAATCCATTGCACCCCCCACCCCTACCCTGCCCCTCACCCCCCACGGTAACCAGAAAAGAGCCTATGATGGCATAAGTAACAACTGTACTTTCCTTGTGGTTTTTGTGAGAAGAGAGTAAACTCACAACAGCTGTCAGAAAAAGGGGTTTGTTTAAAAAGCAAATGGCTTTGGTCTAAAGTTCATTTTGAGACCTCTCTAATTAAATAGAGAGCCAAAAGCTTAAGTTAATTAGTAATTCCCTGGGTCCAGAAATTAGACCTGTCACGAGTATTCGAGCTCTTGGTAAACCAAAAGGTATGTGCGCATTTTTGTTTTGTGTGTTTTTCCACAAATCCCTTATGCCTGCTCCCATCTCTGTACACAAATGTGCCTTAATGTGTGTTCATCTGTGCTTTTTCTTATGCAAGGCTTGCACATTTTTTCCCACTGAAATGCTCAAGACATTAATGGTCTTTATGTGGCGTGTCACAGAAGTGCTCGGGAAATGTCTAAGTAAGGGGCACATAGCTTCTGGCGTCAGTCAGGATACCTGCTCTATGATTATGTTTATGAAGATAATGACAAGGCTAGGGTCCTGACGAGTACCGTCTTTAGAAAACAGTTGGGGTTTGAACTTTAAACTTTATTGTTACCCCTGGAAAAGAACTGGAAGGTTTGATCGCAATGGCTCTTCTCCTCTCTTCTCTTCTCTCTTCTCCTCTCTTCTCCACTCTTCTCTTCTCCTCTCTTCTCTTCTCTTCTCCTCTCTTCTCTTCTCTTGTCTTCTCTGTATGACAGTGTAATTGGACAGATAAGCACAGGTTAAGCAAACATAAGGCTGACTTTGACACAATTGAGAGACAAGGTGTCCCTACTTGTTCAGACCACATTAGAGTGATACCTAGCATTTAAAACAGTCAGAGACCACACTGCTATGGGACAATACATTGACTAATACTATATGTAGTATTCACAAGCTGTACCACCAGCTTGTTTTTTTGGGTCACTTGATAGTGATAGACATCTTTCACAAAATAGGGCAACATTTGTGACATTTTTTGTCCTTTCCCAAAAAGGAATGAACTTTTGGCAAGAAGTAGCCAGAGTTTCTGCATTATTTTTTAATGCTTAACAATAGGTTCCAAAATATCAGCAGGACTTAGTGCTCTTGCACAACTGATTTTAGTGCTGGAAAAATACTGAATGTTTTTAATTTCTGACTGCTAAGCCTGTGATGAGGCTAGTATTTTAAGAATCATATAAGAATACTATGTAATATTTTTGAGTCTGAGAATATGTTACACATACAAGTTGTTTCACAAGCATAGCATGAATAAAGCAGAGAATCTGAGGCTCATGGTAATTGATACAACATAACCAGCCGTTTATATTTGCCAGGTAGATGTGAAATGTCTGCGTAAGAGACTGCTCTCTGTGTCTATCTTTGAGCATGTGCAATCCTTGACTGACGTGGACAGTGTTTGCTTAACCTCTTCTGTGCTGCACTACCACAGCCTTGTCAATTTAAGTGTGTGTGTGTATGTGTGTGCATGTGTCGCGCATGTCTTTTGTGTGTGTGTCTGTGTGTCTGTGTGTGTGTGTGTGTGTGTGTGTGTGTGTGTGTGTGTGTGTGTGTGTGTGTGTGTGTGTGTGTGTGTGTAAGAGAGTAAGTGAGGGAGAGTCCAGCAATGGTAGCTCTCATTTTTCATGTCCCCAGCAGTATTTTTTCTAAACAAGCCTGCTGAGAGGCAGAGTGAGAGATAGAGAGGGGTTTGTATCAACACAAATGAGTGATTTTTTTTTTTTTAATATTTTCCCCTAGGCTAGTATATAATGGTGTGCATCTACACACCCCAAGGAAAGCATGCATTTTTGAGATTTTTTTCATGCTTTGTATTTAGCAGGATTATTAATTTCACTTGACAAGTAATCCAACCCTACCGATGGTGTGTGTGTGTGTGTGTGTGTGTGTGTGTGTATGGTCTCATGCTTTTGCCTCATCCAAAAGATAAGGCTGTGATTTATGTAACAGCTAAGCCCTTTCATATTGTGTATGTTGTACCTTACAAGAGCATGATGAGCAGGCTAGATTAATATTTATTTAGTACAGGCGAATCAAGGATTAAGCAGTCATCATTTTAGCACTAATCCATGTCTCTGGTGAGATGCAGAGACAAAAAGAGGCAGATTACTAAAGACATAACACCACAAAACCACAATTAGTTGGCGACTTGCTTTCCTCAACTGTGTAGAAAAAGAGATGGACAGTAGATGTGCAAAAACGTGCACAAACACACACACAACGTTATTTTACTTGATCATCTCAAGCTCTCTTAACCTATTGTTGTCACTGTTTGTCTACCTCTCCCTGACTTTTAACTTCTCATTCTCACCCTCCTTCAAAGAGTCCCTCTTTGAAATTAGCGGTTGTTTGTCTGATTCACTCATATGACGTAAATGTGTCTCATGATCTTTCCACTGTCCGAATACACACACACACACACACACACACAAACACACACAAACGCACAAACAAGCTGACTGACACACATGCATGAGCAATGAATACTTCTTTCTTAGCTCCAACCACGTGGGAGAGGGACAGTTTGCTTATACTGTATAAGTCTGTGTGTGTGCGTGCGTGCGTGCGTGCGTGCGTGCGTGCGTGCGTGCGTGTGTGTGTTATGAGTCACTTGGGAGTCTGTAAATAAAATTACATTCTTTGCTAATTGAGTTAAACTGCTTTGCTGGAGATGTGGCAAAAAAGATGAAAGCTCCCTTTGTATGTTTTGTGTTTGTATGTTGCGAGTCTGTGTGTGTGTGTGTGTGTGTGTGTGTGTGTGTGTGTGTGTGTGTGTGTGTGTATTTGAGTGTGTAGGGTGGTAATCCAGTTAGATCTTAGCACTCTAAGGTGGTAACCAGGGATAATGTCTGTGTATCACTGTAGTGAGGTATAAACTTCAGCATATGCAAAGTGTCAAACTTACCCTTGCAAAACAGATAACAAAGTGCCGGAGATGGAATTAAAAAAAAGTAGGGTGTGTGTGTGACTGCATTTGTCTTAGTGAGTTTTGTCTGTAGGAAGGCAACCCTCACATAGGGAGCAACAACAAGAACCAGCGAACGGGCCAAAAACAGCACTGGAGAGCTGATACAGTGTAGTATATATGGGGGGGTCCAGGGTCCAAACCAGATGTGAGGGCAATTGAGAGAGAATAAAAAGAGAGATAAATAAAAAGAATGAACAGACAAGCCATGCTGCGATAGAGAAAGACAGGGAGAAGCACAGACAGAGAATGCCATCTTCGGTTCCCCTTTGCCCTCCTTCCTTTTAATAGCTTTTCTGCCCCCCCCAAACACTCACACACACCAATCCCTCCCCGTGGACACTGGCACATTGTTTGTGGCAGTGCCTCTATTCTTTCAAACTTAATTACCTTCTTGCCTTTTGTGGCGTCAGGGGCTGGAAGTTTTGCTCCATGGCAGTGGAGGTCGTCACACATTCTTTGGCGGTGCATTCCCTTAATCTAGAGGGTGGAGGTGGAGGGGGTAAAGAGACAGAGGAAAAGAGTCTACAGAGTGGAGCTTTTACCAGCATGTGCGTCTACGGTGGTTATAGTACCCCCTTGTGCACATGTATGCACGCGTGCACGGTCATAATAGGGCATAGGCTGCCCTTTGTTTGTGCGGTTCATTTCCAATCAACCCTAATTACCTAAAGAGTGTTTCCAGATTGCCGGCAAAAGAAAAATCCCCACTTTTTTTCACTCCCATTGGTCTATGCTATTTGACTTCGAGGAAGGGGAAGAAAAAAACTGGAGGCATTACCTATGTAGATTGGCTTTGCCTTTGATGCTGGAAAAATCTTTAGCAAGGGCAGTAAGTGGTGACTGCGACCCAGCAGTGTCTGACTGTTTATTTTCATGTTTCAGTTTGAGTTTAGTTTGATATATTCACGCCTCTTCAAAGGCGTGAAACTTGTGCATATATTTAGACTAGACTGTGTAATCCTAAAGTCCATTTATAAAAATGTTAAATCAATTGTCTTTAATCCATTAAACGTTGTCTCTATGAAGCCATACAAGCAGCAAATAAACACTGGCATTGACCTGGGACCCACATCCAAAGTATCATAATGAAAACATACTTAATGTAAATAAATGTAACTGTGGTCTACATTCAACACAATATTTTTTAGTCTTTGGGGTTATTGGCTCTAAGTAGCAACTGGAGGACATGAAAGAAGTTTTCACCTCAGCCTGGTTGAAGTTAGGATAGGGGCTTGAATGATATAATTGTCCTGTGCTCTGAAAGAGAAAAAAAGGCAAACATTGCCTCTGGGTTCACAATTCACTCATCTGTTTAACAAGTTTGTTTTTGCATACTTGGCTATTTTTGTTTTCTAGGATGCTCTCATCCCACATGTTCTGGTTATTTTCTGTAACGCAGATATGTTTTTTTTTTTCCAAAAAAATGGAATATCAGGTACTGGGGCAATTTTACCTGAGCAACCAATAAGACCAATTAACTTGTCATCAACCTGAGGGATAAAACCTGCCTACCTGCTCTAAGGAAAGAAAAAAAGGCCACTTCCATCCTCTACATTTCTCCTCATTTCCTTGTCCCCCCCTCCTCTAAACTTTTCTCTCCATTCTTTTGCCTCCTTCTACAAACCAAAATCTTTGCTCATGTAGGCGTAATTTTGATTTTGATTTGCTAAAAGGGATTTTTGTGGAGTAAGTAATTTGTCGAATGAGATTCCTGTGCTAAATGGAGTTGTGCTAGCTTTCCGTGTCTGGGCCGCACCTTGCAATAATGATAAGGTGTCTTTTGGTAATGAAGGCCTTTGCTCTCAAGGGAGACACAGGGAAGAGGACAGGCAGACAGAAAAGGGTGTGGGGGCACTGGGGAGAGCTACAGCATCTAATAATATTACACCCCCAGGCAACAAACAAGGGCTGCATGAAAAGTCTTTGTGAGGTTAAAGAAGTAAAGAAGACAAAAAACACTCGGTCATGCAACAGAATGCACCCCCCCGCACATACACACACACACACATCCCCCGGTCCTCCCCCTCCCCATCATTTTTCAATTTTCTCCCTCTGTCCTTTTCTTTTGAGACTTTAAACTGAGAGCACCAGGCTCTCTTCTGTGATTCTGTGCATGTGAGTACATGTGTTTGTGCATACAGGCATCAGCACTCTTTGATGGCAGCCAAAGCTCCTCTTGCATTGAGAGGAAGGAGATAATTCCCCTCCTCCTTCATCCACTTAGTTTTTTTTCCTCCCATTTCTGCATGGCAACAAATAAACAGGTCTAATTAGACCAGAGTAGACCTATTCATGGCACTGACAGTGGGAGATGGATGCAGGGGCTTTCACAGCGCCCTTCGCATTTGTCTTTGGCTAACGCTTGGTGACATTTTGATAGAAGATTTGGTGTTAGACTGAGGGGCCACATGCCGAGAGAGGGATGACCTTCTAGGAGGGACATAAAGCCATAGTCTCATGCTGTCCTCTGACTTTGTTGTTTGACTTTGCTAGGCTTCATGGGTCACCTTAAATATTCAGTCTGGATTTAATTTCACCAGACATTACCTGTGGTCACGTAAGTCCCCGAACAGTTTGACACATAGAGGGAAAATAACCATTATAGAACTCAGATGGCCACATCCCAAAGCACAGAACTGCCTGATTCCAGTGTTTACAGATGTTATAAATATTCACAGAAGTATGAACAGCACTGTCTGCCCTTGCACTAAAATGTCGGACAGTTAGTGATGAAGAATTTGAACCCAACAGAGTCCCATGTAAACAAAGACGGCAGTGTGGCGACATTGCAATTACAGGTTTGGCATTTAACAGGCTGTGGCTCTGGTAAATGTGTGATAGTCTTGACAGGAGGATAAGAGCAGGAGGAGACTCTGACATCACCAGGAGCTCAGTACCTCAGGTCTGCAGTGTGGACACATTTTTCTAACACTTTATCTATTATCAGTACATTTATTACAACTGAACTAGCTTAAAAATTGACATGGGCCCCTAAGAAGTGCAGTTTTGGCCTATGTGGTAGTTTTCATGCAACACATTTGTATTTGTAGTCTAGTCTCTGGTGACGTCCTCTTTCTGACTTCTGTAGGATACGAGATCCAACTTCTATCTAAATTGGAAGTACTTTAAGAAAACCCGAGTCAGAAAGAGCAGAAAAGTTAGAAAAAATGAAAAAGTGGAAAAATCTCCTGTTTTAGAATGCCTCGCTGTCCCTCAGGGCGCTACTGAAAAGCAGATGGAGGGATATGGGAGCGAGAGTAGAGGGGAGGGGGGAGAAAAACAACAGTCTCTTAGCCCCTTTCTCCCATCAGAACTAGCAGTGTCCAAAGCAGGCATTCCTGGTCTATTATTTGCCTCTCACTAGATCTGATCTGCCACTTTAATTATCTTAGTGTGTGTGTGTTAAAGAGAGCAAGAGCGAGAGAGAGCCCTTGTCCGTGTGAATGTGTGTGAAAGCAAGGAGACGTGCTTTATTAAAGAACAGAAGTGGGAGTGGCTCTGGCCATCTTTTTTGTTCTTCTGTTATAAGATGGGAACTGCTTCTGCAGTGTGGAAAAACCTGGGCTTCATTGTTAGTTTCTCTCTCTCCCTTTATGTATCTGTCTATCTATCATTCTCTCTCAAATGAAAGTAGTCTGGTTGGGGGAGAGAGAGAGGGAGGTTTCTTAGCTAGCAGTAACATGATCTGCCTTAAAAGAAGCAGTAGTGGGCACTACTGTTGTGAAAGGTGTGAAGCCTGAGGAATGGAGCAAAACAAAAAGAAGCAAGTCAGATAACCTTTCCACCTATTTATTTTGAGACAAAATGTCAGGTAATCAGCTTTTATAGAGCTGATTACAGTTACTATATAGATCTGTACAAGTCTAAAGATTTCAGTATCTAAAATTTTACTTTGAGCTCAGAAAGGTAAAAAAAAATGTTGGAAAATGTTGGAAAATGTTGAATTCACTTGATAGTTAGACTAGATATCTCATTACTTCTCTGTCCAACTATGCTAAATTAATGTATGCTGAATGGATCAGGATGACTTCAAATGTTTACAACAGGCTGCATTGCAAATGTATAGAGGTTAGAAAAAAAAACATCCAGCATTAGGCATTAGTCACGTAGTGTTACTTTGCAGTGATCTGTTGGTGGTGAAATCACTGGGTTCAGTTACAGCCAGAGATAACAAAATAATGGACAGTTACGTTATTGTAGGCCGGCAGCACACGTAAACAGCTGCTGACCTGTTAGCATTAGGTGTGATATGTCAGTGCCAAGTGCTTAACACATTGGCTTATCCATAAGACATAATTCCATAGTTAAAGTTTTAGGAGATGAATAATTCATAAACCGCAGTGTTTTATGTCTGAGCTACAATTCAAAGGGGTTGCTCCCAAATGAAATAAGCAGTCAAGTGACACCACTGACAAGTAGTAAATCCTGTTGTATATGTCTCATTAGCTCTCAAACCCACTGCTTCTGCACAGTTTTACCCTCAGTCACATTCAACACAAGCTATGGTAAGAGGGACACTTGTGGGGAAAATGAAAAATGTATATGTTTGACTGCAGGAGCAAACCCAGTATGTTATTTTGGTGCTAAGTGAGCATAATGGATGATTAATGCTAAAAAGCTGAGTGAGCTGTAGTTTGAGTGGATGTACAGAAGCCTTTATTTTATATAAATTTTTTCACACTGCCAAATTAATTTTGTTTTCTTCTTCTGCTATACCGGCAGTGAAGCTATATCTAAAATTAAGACCTACATTTGTGGAGTAACAGCATATTGTGCATTAATAGCATGTGTTCTTGTTGCATGTCACATATTTAGCCTGTTTTAACGCCTTGCTTGTTTAGTATGCAGAGCTAATTGCTGCTAATTTCTTTGCAATTTCAAGTGTGAGTTAACCTGTAGACAGATGTGTTTGTATATATAGTGTATAGGTGTCTGTGTGTGTGGAAGCCATACTTGTTATCTTTAGGATCTGTGATTTGTGCTAAAAGTCACTTGGGTTAAAAAAATTCAGATAAATTTTAATGTTTGTCTTGAACCTTCTTACAGTAACAGTGGGGTGGAGTTTACGGCATTACGATAGTACAGATAGGCATTGGTAATGGTCACAAAACTGTAAAGTGTATACTACACAGATTTTCAACAAAAATACGTTTTTGGTAGAAATTTTTGCACTCCATGTGTTAAACACGACTCATTTAGAAGTTAAAATACTTTTAAAATTTGAAAAATTTAAAATGTTTTTACTAGAACTATGCCTTACCACTTGACTGCCTGACTGTACAAAGTTATGCTTAGAAGACAATTTTGTCATGTACATGTCACAAATCCACCTTCTACCTTTTCATACATCCATGCTGAACAGATAAGCATTAAAATCAATTTTCTGCTCCTTGTGAATTTTTCTTTAATCTCATGAATAGAGAGACAGAAAGGGAGTGAGACACAAAGAGAAAAAAAAAAACATAATTTCTCTCTTTTAGTCTATCACTAGTCCCCATTGAATCATCCCTAGGATATGTCAGATTAGACCTGATTATGGCTCGTGCACACACATGCACACACTAACATACTCACACACGTTTGATTTCATTCCTCACGCTTTTACTGTCCCTCCCACTGGCATTGTTTAGCTCTGGATTGTTGCGGATTAATCCTCTAATTGCTTTGTAGCTTTGTTGTGATGGAGAGGGAGTGTAGAAAAAGAGAGAGAGAATTAAGCAGCAGGTGGATTAGGTTAAAGGTTAACATGGCTCTTTAAAGCTTTCTTTTAATGCCATTTCATTTACACGCAAGCATCTGAAAGGCACTGGTACTGTATCAAGTTAAAAGATACTGATATGCACGACTAGTTCTCATTTGTTGCATTTAGCTGAGTAAGAAAACATTTTCTTCTAAGTAGCAATGAAGGTTCAGTTCTCAGGCTTTTAGTCTATTTTTCTTTATCTCCCCTTATGGCTTTGTCTAAGTTGTTGTTGTTCTCTTAAGGGGATGGGAAATTATGCCTGTGATTAAAAAATTAAATGATTGTGGGGTGCTGTGTGTGTGTTTGTGGGCTTTTATTCTGCATTGTGTGTGTATGTTTGTGTGTGCCTTTACATTTGTGCCTTGTTGTGAAAAGCCAAGAGATTGAAGTAGTGAGGGGTTGAAAGATGGGCAGCCTCCCAGGACTGATAACATCTCACTGGTATTCCAAACATCATTCTTCATGGAAGCTTGTAGTCTCTCTCTTTCTCTGTCTCTGTCTCTTTCTTTCCTGTGTTTCTCCTGCCTGAAAAACACATGACTGTTATGGATGTAAATATTCTTTCTTTCTTATTTCCTGATGTATTTCTGTGTGATCCTCTGTTAGAAAATTAGGCAATGGGCAGTGTTCTGCTTTTCCACATGTTTAAGTACAGTCGCATACTTAGCAGAATGTATAATGTCTTACTTTCTTTGTCGCCACAGAGTCTAAGTCATACCTTTGGGTCATTAATAGGTCCATAGGTGTTGCCTAATTAGCAACATCTGACGGGTAAAAACATGCCAAGACCAATATAGTCAATGATTGAAGACTCTTCTAACTCCAATCCACTTTTTCTCTTAAAGGAAGGCAATAACCTTTCTGTATATAAATTGTTCCATAAACTTGATTGACTAATGTCAATGTGTGTTAGATATATTGTTCACATCTTTACTTTTGAGGGTATGCAAAGCTGCCTTGTACTAGCCTGAAATCATAATCTATTAACACAGCATTAACACACACAGGACACAACGGAGGCAAACTGCTTCCAACTTCCAGTGTTGCACAGTGGGTTCAATAGGAAACAAAACCTTTGTTTAAGGATATGTTTTTTTCTGTGGTTGTGGCAGGTGATCTCCATTAGTCATTTATAGGACACAGATGCAAGTGGGAACAGTTGATATTGTATTTTTCCACTTTTCAAAAGTTGTCATTGTGTTAGCTTCTTCACACTGTTTTTATTTCTCAGTGGTAAGCAATACAGAGGTAGATAGCTGTCATATTTTATTGTATGTAAGCTAGAATTTGTGTGTAAAAATCCCAATTTGGGTTGGATTACTGCTGCAGGAGGAGGTATCTCCCAAAATATTTGCCACAATCATTGCAGTTAGCATCAAAGAGATTGTCAAATTACTGGAGGTGATTTGTGAAGGATATATTCTGCAGGAAAATCATGTAACCCTGATAAACATTTGCTTGATAGGACAATGATTCATACTTGAAGGAATCACAAACATATGTTCTCTGGACTGGTTAAAATAACTAATCAGAGCTTCCAATATTAAAATCACCAGCCTCTTCTATACAAATCAATCTTACCGCGTAAGTAAAGTAATTGGTTGTTCAGAAGTAACTTACGATATCTGTTGTTAAACAACATTTCCTAATTCTCTGTTGTGCATTCTTTATTTCTGTTTTTCCCAACTTAGGTCCCTGTTAGGCTGGATGAGATGAGATCCCTATGTAGTGGTCGTTATGGCAACTTGTGACTCTCCCCCTATGGTGTCGTCATGGCAGCAGGAACATGGTGGCCAGAGGCCGGATGCTGCTGAGGACAACTCCATCGTCGCCATGGAGACAAGTGTTGCCAACAGCAACAACACCAATAACAACAACCAATCGTCACCTGCCGCCATTGGAGAACCGGAGAATGGCCTTGGACATCCTGCTGTGAGCCCGCTGAGGTCCACTGCTACCCCCACCCCTGTCAGTGCAACCACCAACCCTCTAACTGAACATAGTTGGAGAGAAAGCTTTACTACTGGTAACAAAGGGAGTGTTACTGGGACTTTACCAGGAGTAGGAGGAGGAGCAGTTTTGGGTTCAGACTGCTCTGCTCCAGCCACATCTCCTGTGGCACCGGCAAAGGAGATCCCCTGCAATGAATGTTCTAGTTCCTTCTCTAGTTTACAAAAATACATGGAGCACCACTGCCCCAATGCCCGCCTGCTTACCACCGGAGGTAATGAGGTGGGTGAGGGAGTTGAAGGGATGGTAGGGGAGGAGAGTGAAGATGAAGTAGAGCGTGAGGTGGTTGCTGAAGATGTGGGGGAAATGAACAGTGAGGTGGAGATGGAAGAGGATAGTGATGTGGAGAACCTGTGTGGTGAGATCATCTACCAGCCCGATGGCTCTGCCTTCATCCTGGAGGACTCCAAAGAGCAGCGCGGAACCCAAGGGGGGCTCTCTGGGGCTCTCCAATTCAGGGGCCTGCTGTCCCCCCAGACCTTCCCCAGTGTCCAGACCAGCAGTGGCCAGAGTGGCATGAGTCCAGGTGGGGAGCGGTTGGAGCAGCCTGCTGCACCCATGTCCTTTTACCCCCAGATCATCAACACCTTCCACATCGCTTCATCCCTGGGGAGTAAAACCCTAGCAGCTGACCACCCCTCCTTCCCAAATACCTCAGCTGGAGGGCTGGCGGGTGCTGGTCCCGTGTTGCACAGTTTCCGTGTCTATGACCTCCGCTACAAGAATGACAAAGACTATCTGACAGCGGATGGTGCAGCCAAAAACTCCAGTGTGTCCAAAGATGTCCCTAACAATGTGGACTTGTCCAAGTTTGAGGGCTGCGTGGCCGATGGGCGGCGGAAACCTGTGCTGATGTGTTTCCTGTGCAAGTTGTCTTTCGGCTACAGCCGTTCCTTTGTGACACATGCTGTCCATGACCACCGTATGACCCTGAATGAGCAGGAGCAGAAGCTGCTGAGCAACAAGCATGTCTCTGCCATCATCCAGGGCATAGGCAAGGACAAAGAACCTCTTATAAGCTTTCTGGAACCAAAAAAAAAACCCAACTCTGTGCTACCCCACTTTCCCACACCTGCCAACTTCCTAGGGCCAGATACGGGGCTTCGTGGATTGTGGAATGCTTTCCACAGTAGTGGGGAGAATGCAGATTCCCTTCAGGCAGGCTTTGCCTTCCTGAAGGGCAGTGCCAGCAGCTCCTCCAATGACCAAAGCCCCAGAACCCAAACCATGCCAAAGGCTGAGACCAACCCAAACCTCGGGGGAGGGGCTGGTGCCCAAAGAGACCCCAGCGGGAGTTCTGCTGTCCCTGCAACTGGTGGTAACCTGGAAGGTCGGAACTCTGATAGTGACTGCAAAGGCCACATTAGGGACACATGCAGTTTGCAACCCAATGGGCATGACCTGAGCCAGTACCCGCCCATCAAGCGGGAACCCAGTGCAGTGGGAGGAGAAAGTCCAGAGCAGGATGAGGATGCCTACTCCAATGGTGGTGGAGTAGAAATGGAGGCAGATGATGAGGAACAGGCCATGACCATGGCGATGACAGGCCAGCTGGCCGACAGCACCAGTAGCAAAGATTTCCCTCTCTTAAACCAAAGTATTTCCCCCCTTTCCAACAGTGTGCTAAAGTTTAACAGTGACAGCAAAGGCCCGGCATCTATTTCCTCTTCCTCCCTGCCTGTTTATGAGAAGGTGGAGATGGAAAAGAGTCGCCTGTCCACTGCCCTGCCAGCTGCCAGAGAGCGGGAGAGCAGCAATGACTCAACCAGTGAAGCCCTCGCAGGAAGGGATGGGTCATCGCCATCCTCCCACCCCCTTGACATGATGATGTTGCGCAGAGATGATGAGAGTCCTGGGCCTCTGCATCAACACACAGGAAATCCGAGTACACCTGGAACTCCAGGGACACCTGGTACGCCTGGTCCAAGTGAAGGGTCCCCAGGTAGTGGGGTGGAGTGCCCCAAGTGTGACACGGTCCTGGGGTCCTCGCGGTCTCTGGGAGGGCATATGACGATGATGCATTCACGCAACTCCTGCAAGACACTGAAGTGTCCCAAGTGTAACTGGCACTACAAGTACCAACAGACGCTGGACGCCCACATGAAGGAGAAACATCCAGAGTCTGGTGGATCATGTGTGTACTGCCGCACAGGACAGCCTCACCCTCGTTTAGCTAGAGGCGAAAGCTATACCTGTGGATACAAGCCTTTCCGCTGTGAGGTCTGTCCATCTAATATCTCATCTCTATGGATTTCTATTTTTCCTGTATTTTTATCATTCTGATATTTCCAAATTAGAATAATGCCCTTGTTTTTTGGGTTGGGTTTTATTAGCCATCTTTTATCTTTGATTTAATCAAAACTGATTACTGGGTTTGGTGGTCATGCTAACAGAAAATACGTATCATAATCTCGCAATGCAATTTGCTTTTGAAGCCAATTTTGAGTCACAGGCATATGACCAGGTTAATGTAATTATCTCACAAGACAGAAAGTCAGATTTTTAATATTAAATCATCTATCAGATATCAGCTAGTTTTTGTTAAAAATCATATATTTATCATGCATCACTCGGTTAATTCTTTCGCTCTAGGTATGCAACTACTCAACCACCACCAAAGGCAACCTTAGCATCCACATGCAGTCGGACAAGCATCTGAACAACGTACAAACACTCCAGAATGGTGGCAGTGAGGCACAATACAACCACAACCATGCCAACCCTGTGCCCACTGCCAGCCTTGGTGGAGGCTGTGGTGCACCCTCGCCATCCAAACCCAAACAGAAGCCCACTTGGCGCTGTGAGGTAATGAAACAAACAGAGCATCATTGTAGGGCTCTGGTAGCAACATACCAATTTGCTTGTAACACAATGAGCCAGTTATTTCCCTCTGCGTCACTGTGTCTATTATTTTTCTTGGCCACATCATCTGACCCCTAGTTGTTATAAAACAGAATTCTCATACATTCTAGTATTATCTCCAAGTAATGCAGAAACCATAAGAAATTCATCATCATTAATGCATTATTAAAATACATTTTGTGGATTAGGTATTAAGAATTTTTCATCGTTTTAGTTGCTGCTGTTATTGTCAATCCCCATTTTTAACATTATATAAATAAATAAATAATAAATTAACCATGATTTAATAAAAAATCTGTTTATGTTTTAATTAAAACATAATTATAATAATGAATTATAATGTAATTTTAAGTGCAATATAATGCTTTGATGATGATGTAGCAGGGTCAGATGTCTTTAAATATTAAATTTATCCCACCTTGCTCCCAATAGGTGTGTGACTATGAGACCAATGTGGCGCGGAACTTACGAATACATATGACCAGTGAGAAACACATGCACAACATGATGCTGCTGCAGCAGAACATGAAGCAGATCCAACACAGCCTCCATCTGGGCCTGGCCCCAGCTGAGGCAGAGCTTTACCAGTACTACCTGGCTCAAAACATGGGCCTGGCAGGTGTAAAACTGGAGAACCCAGCCAGCAGCAGCGGCCCAGACGCCCAGATGATGATTAACCCATTCCAGCTAGATCCTGCAACTGCAGCTGCTCTCGGATCTAGTCTAGGTAAGCGATCTTAGAACTGAAATTAAACACAGGGATACATAGATCTGATAAGTTTCAGGCATTTGTCAATTAAAATGCAAAAAAAAGGCAAAATTATTCCGCCGATGGTATGACAAAGTATAGAGTATTGTCCTTTTAAATATTTTTGCCCTCAAGCTTTTTATTTGTTTCTGTTCTGCTCATCTTTTACGTAGTCAGTTTTATCTTTTTTATCACACATATCCGGGTATTGTACCTTCCCTTTTTCTGCTCCCATCCTTTTCACCTGGCCCCTTTGCCGCACCCTCTTCTCTTTCTCTTTCCCTCTTATCTCTGCTCTCATATTGTCCCTTTGTCATTGTCTCCTTTCTTTGACCCCTCTCACTGATTAAAAAATGATTATAAAACGCCACATGAGAATTATTCTTAATCTTTCATTTATAATTTTCTTAAATCAGTTTAATCCCCCCATACACACACCACCCCACCTTTGCTCACCCTGGGGAGAACACACACATTTACACATACACGCACATAAACACACTCTCACACAGCACGAAGCGGATTCCCGTAGGAGTGAGAGATTTAACAATGGCCCTGCAGTGTTACACACCCACTCCCTCTAGTGTGGAGGTCACAGCCCAGCCAGCAGATGTACTCTCAGTGAATAGCACACTGCTCCCCACAGTGAGTAAAGCTGTACATAGGTTTAAATGGTTTGAGCAGGATATTTATATATTCAAATACTCACATATACACAAACAAAATGCATGGATAGAGGACAGATGCTTAAAAGCATACACGCAGATATACAGTGTTAGATGTACACATCCAATTTTCTGCTTATATTTTGCATCCACATTCAGCAACACACAAAAACATGTTTAGTTGTCCTGTAATTGGGGGAATTATACTTACTAACAGCCAAAAAAAACAATTCAAATGTAACAGAATCCTCTGTGCTCCAAACACTGAAATATTATCTGAAAAAGACACAATGAGCTTTGGTAACATGCATAGAGAGACAATGGAGGGATCAAACAAAAGAGTTAATTACATTTGTATGAATAACAGATCTGTTTTTGTCCTGAGGTCAGTGGGCAAAAGAAAAGGAAAATGTGTGTAATGCCTTGATCAGCTTCTCAAATCTGTGTGTCGATGTGAGAAAGCCTAGAGCCCTAAAACTGTCGTCCCACCATTGCTGAAAGCAGTAATTAAAGCTACCTGATGAGCGAGTTAGCAAGTTGAAAAGGATGATTGTAATTGATCCTGATTCAATCCTATTAGGGTTTTTTTATAGACAGGACTTTGTGAGGAGTCCTAGTCCTCTGTGACGCTTTATTTTATCAAATCCTTTTGTGTGAGAGAGGCTTGCATAGAGGACTCACTTTTCTTTCAACACTTAATTTTATTTAATAAAAAGAGCCTTTTCTCTTTCTGTCTATCCTTTATCCGCCCCTATGCATGCAAGCCTTTCATTTTCACCAGAGCTTTGTCTTTCTGTCATACTTCTTTGTTTTTATTTACCATTCTTCCTGCTGTGCATACTGCCTTCCTTCTGACATGTTATCCATCTGTGCTTCAATGTAGGTAATTCTTCTTGAGGCCCTACAATTTAAACTCCTTTCAGCCTCTTTCTCTTTCATTGTCTAACCTGTTTTTTTCACTTATTTTGTCCATAGTGAATAGTGACCTATCAGCTGAGTTGCGTCTTGCCAGTGGTCAACTGATGGCAGACGACCTATCCCTGGTGTCCTCGGGTGGAATGGTGGGCATGTCCTCATCAGAACTCTCCATGTCCTCCTTGTCGCCATCCATCAACGACCCCTCACTGCGCCTCTACCAGTGCGCTGTGTGCAACTGCTACTCCACGGACAGCCTTGAGGCTCTGAATGCCCATGTCAATGCCGAGCGCTCTTTGCCCGAAGAAGAGTGGCGTTGCGTGGTGGGTGATGTCTACCAGTGCAAGCTCTGCAGCTACAACACGCAGCTTAAGGCCAACTTTCAGCTGCACTGCAAGACAGACAAGCATATGCAGAAACACCAGCTAGTGGCCCACATCAAGGAGGGTGGCAAGGCCAACCAGTGGAGATTAAAGTGTGTGGCCATTGGCAACCCCGTGCACCTCAAGTGCAATGCCTGTGACTACTACAGCAACAGCGTGGATAAACTGAGGCTACATGCCACCAACCAGAGGCATGAAGCTGCCGTCCGCCTCTACAAGGTAAAAACGACATTTAACCGTTATGTGAGTGTCTTGCAGAAACATCACTTCTGTAATCTCAGTTTCTTGCTGAAAAAAAATCTCAGCAGTACAACAGTGAATACATGAGAGGAAGAAAATTCTTATCTAAAGATATTTTATTAAGAAAAAAATATTTGAAGAGTCATTGTTCTTGCAAGACATTAACCTTATTTAGTATAAGTTACAGCACAATACAATATCAATCGATAAATTTATCAATATCAATAAATTCTTACTGGTAAACATCTGAGGGGAACACCATTCATATTAAGTTCATATTTGGGAAAAGAATACATGTTTCTGTTTATAAAGAATTTAACCCATCCACTTAACTGCATTGTCACATGGATAAAAAGCTCCCATTAGAATGGAATGACAAAGATGGAAAAGGTCACCGTTAGAGTACCCAGGATGATTTTTATTAGATATGGGTATGTTATCTGCTTGTGACCAGCTGGCACTACTGTTACCTTTAGTTATACACAATACACGTACTGTCAGCAAGTTCCAATTTTTTTTATGAGTTTTGATTATCTTCAGCTGTGTTTTCAGCTTTTCAGTTTTTCAAGCTGTAAATAATTCTGGAATAATTCAAGAATTTGTTTTTAAGATAAGGGTGTAGATGCATATTAAGAACTTAGTTTCGTATATAACAATGACAATGAAAGTTGATCTTACCACACTCTATACATGTTACCTTTGATATTTGATCCCTATATGATGCATGGATACACACATTAAGAGCTTAAAAATATATATTATTATTTAATTTTTGTATTTTTTAATTATTGTAAAAAATGCTTTAGATTTTTTAATGAAATTATATGTATTTTATGCACTACATTTCATAACTGATGTTTCCAGAAACTCACACTGTTTGTTTACATTATCATTTATGTACACATACACACAGCTCTTCTGCAGACAAACACTCCTTGTTCTTTAGGTGAACCATTTTCTGCATGATTATCTGGTTATGACTTGTCATAGGGTTACCACAGTAGTTGCCCATCAGAGCAGCAAACTAACGTATGAGTTGCTTACCTAACTAATGAAACTCTTCACACCTTGACAAATAAACAGTTTCTGCAAAGAAATTCCAGCACAGCCAATGTTTGGCATCTTTCTTTCCTCCAATTATATTAAAGGGGATTTAGTTTGTCAGACATCATTCAGGATCAAGTGCATTACATTAATGAGGATTTCTTTACTACTGTAAGCAACATTTGGCAGCGGTAGGTGTTTGTGTGTGTGTGTATGCCTTAGATGTAGAAATGGAGGTAAGAGGAAACAAAAAATAAGTTCTATATATGTTTATTTCAGTAGAATATACATCTACATTTTTTTTCTTTATTGATTTACCCAATTCTATAATATAATAAGAATACCTCATCAAAATTATTTTGTTCTTTTTCTCAAAGTGAGAATTTTTATTATTAAATAACAAATTTCAGCTCTACTTGACAAAATATTGATATAAGCTGAGACAGAATGATTGAAAGATTGAAAAGATTGAAAGATTTTGATTAAAATTTGTAACTGCAACATTACATTTATAAAAAGTGGATTAAGCACATTGGCATTCTTAGGGTTATTTAAAATAGTCGTAGTTGACTTAAACAGGATGTACATATTGACAGAGGACTAACCAAAACTCTGGCAAAGGCTGAATTTAGCACGGGATGATTTGGAGATGTCTATCCTCAGGGACTGTTCCCTAATTGCACTGAAATATTGTAAATTTCTGAATTCTTAACAAAAGTACAGCCTCTACATTGGCCTACATTAGATGAGGTCCCAAACTATAGGACTAGCTTGTTTACACTAGACTAATCAGGGCCTCTTTACTATCAGAGGAAGACTTAAGCATAGGCGTGTGTGTCTTTGTGTACTAATAGCCAGATAGGTTACCAAGGCTACACTGAACATTTGCAGCCATTTAATCATGCAAAGAACGCTATTTATATCAATTGTGATTAAATATACAAACCCAAGAAGCACATTCAGCAATACATAAATGAAAGAAAGCTGTTTGTCTGAACATATTCCTAATTTAGTTCTTAATTCGCTTTAAAAGAAAGTTCAGAAAGGGAGTGTCCTCCACAAACACCAGTTTAGCAAAGGTAAGTGAGATTCATCCCTATGCCCCCTCTGTGCACCCATACACCCCTATACGTCATCTCCTCACCCATCTACCCCACAGGCCTCAACAAATCTGTTCCACAGATGACGCTTTTAATGCCTCTGGCAGAAATCCCACTATTTTACCCTTGGACATGTGGTAGTAAAGCAGAGAGAGGGGGAGTGAAAGCATAGAGCAGCATAGCAAGAGCAGATGAAAAAAAAAAAAAAAACATTTCTTTATTTGACCAGAAAAACACCTCTTCTTTTATGTATTGGCAGAGGTGAAAAGCACATGGGGATGGAGGTAGCTTGGCAGGGCGCATAAAAGATCCAAGTGTTGACGACTTTACCATCTGGTTTTTTGGAAACACAGAATATCTTTACGGCACGGGAAACCATTTGAAGATACAAACAAAAAGCATATTCAGGAGATTTTATGGGTGCTTTGTAGCAGCAGTGGAGTACTTCTAAGGGGAATTGAGAGTCTGAAAGTGCTTTTTTCCAGACTTTGAAAGGGCAAGAGGAAAATGACATTAGCAGCACATGCACATGGTGTCCAAGACACAGCAGGTGGCGCAGGAAGTCGTAGGCCTTATATGGAAAAAGCGGAAATCTTCGCTGCTTATTGGAGAGGAAATGTAGGATTGGTCTCTTTTAGTTTTTAATAAGAATACTCCCAGACAGGGTGTTTTTCCACATTGTATCTCAGGATACAGAGTTTAGCTGCAAATTAAATGTGTGAATTGAACCTCACTTTAGTATTATTACAGCTGTCAAGTGCAAATCTTTATCCCCTAGAAACATTGTAAATGACAAAATTGAATATATTTTAACATAGCATCTGTATGCTAGCAGTAAACTCTGCATCAAACGGTATTGTAGCATGGTGTGTCCATAGCTGGCTTGGCTTGTGTTTAGCTTAGTATTGCATATGATGATATATGGCTTTGTTTAAATTTTTAATAACAAACACTGGCCTTAATACACATGGAGACAGGGGTAAATCTGTCAGTGCCATTCACAAGGGCTGCAGGGCTAAGTGAGGGGCTTAGTTTGTAGTGAGCATGTGTGTTTATGTGTGTGTGTGTGTGTGTGTGTGTCCACAGAGCTTTGAGGTTGAGATTTTGGCTCTGCTTGCCCCTGGGTCATTAGGAGTTGAGAATGTTCATGGTCAATGTGGCATGGTCAAGGACCACACACACACATGTATACACACTCTGTGTCTCATAGGCCATGGCACCTGTTTCTCAGATGGCTGTCTGAATAAATCTTAAACTGTTCTCAGCTATAACCACCCCATCCCTATTTGTCTGTTCAGCTTTCCATCATAGTTCAAGCAGAAATGGATGTCCAGAGTCCACAGGACATTTCCATATCTGTTTTTCTTTTCATTATTTTTCCCCTTCCTTCCCTTCCCTTGCACTCTCCTTTCAAGAATCAGAATCTTAGGCTCATAAAATGCTCAACTTTTCATGTTAGAGATGGAGGGAGCGAGAGAGATGAGAGGACAGTTAGATGGAAAGCTTTGTTTGTGGGACATACACAGAGAATAAGAACAGAGATAGAGAGTGTTTTGTTGCCTCTGTCTCTTTCTGAAGCTGTCTCACACTCTTTCACTCCACCTGTCCTGCCCACTCTCTTTGTTTTGTCTCTGACTCTCTTTCTCTTATTCTCTCTCTCTCTCTTTCTGTCTCTCCCCTGGGTAGCCACAGATAGGCCATCTCATTACCCATGATCCTCTTGGTAACACCATAGCCGAGAATCGAAGGGTGGGGGGAAGTAAACAAGGGGAGGGATGGGTGGAGGGATGGATGGAAGGAAAAGAAGAAGAGGAAAGGAGACTGGATTTGTAGATGTAGCAAAAGAAGTCCTCCCCTTTTCTCATTTTCATCATCTCCTTTGTATTTTTTTTTCTTTTTTTCCATCAACCAAGGGACATTTTTTTCCTTTCAGTCTTCCAACTCTGCACCCTTCCCTCACATTTTATTCTCCTCCATATCCCTCAGATGAGGATGGCAATGCTTATGCATCTGTGATATTAAGTCTACCGCTGTGCCTTGGCTATTAGCAAGGGTCACCCTGCCCACTCTCATTTGAAAATCAAATGGCCCTATATATATGCAGCCCAAATTATTGGACTGTCATTTGGACTTGTGTGATGGGAAAATGTCAGGAGATTGACTCCCATAGATTTGCATAAAAAGTCATCGTGGTAGTCCCCGGAATAGAAAAAGAGACTAGATGTACTTGAAGTGCATGGCACCATTTATGACACACAGACACAGACACAGACACAGACATGCTCACATAAATACATATGTACATACAGAGGTATGGCATTAAATACATTCAGAGAGGCACACTTACACATACAGTAACTGCATACAAACTCACACACAATTGTAGCCTTGGTTATCAAGTTAGCATTTTCCACTTGAGTCCATATCCGCTTGTTCCAGACGCAGGCTCTTCATCACTGCGTCCTTGTCTCTCACTCGCAGACAGACTTAAAGAGTTGCTATTCACTTCAAAAAGGAATTCAGAGACACTTCATACTAGATGCTACTTGACTGTAAGATAGAGATTTTCATGTTCTGTCATGGAGACATATGATGCAGCCTGCTGCCGAGAGTTCACTTCAGTGTTTTTGCCAGAAAAGGTTGTCTCTCTGACTGTCAGTCTCTCTCTTCATTTTTCACCTCTACAAGTTGTTCTTTTGCTCAGTTCCCCCCCTCTCTCATTCACTCTACAAGGCAAAGAGACGCCAGTTAGATTAGATTAGTTAGTTAGTAAGATTATTCAAATCGTCTCCTCTTTTACCTGCATGGAGATTACAATGGAAATCTTTCAGAGTTCTGGGGCTGCTGAAGTGGGGGACAGAGGGTGGCAGCTAATTAAAGCATAAAAGCAAGTGTGTGCATTTGTGGGTATTTGTGTGTTGCTGTTGCTTTGTGTGTTTGACAGAGAGGTCGAAAATGGACGGACTTCCCCACCCTCCCCTTTCTTCCTAATAATCCTCATAGATATTAATAAGAGTTTTGCCCATTCTTTCCTCAACACCTTAACCAGATGGTAAGCACAGCATTAATGTGTGTGTGTGCTACGCACATTGCCCAGCTTTGGACCAACTCCTGACTGACACTCAGATGTAATGTTTAATTACCCTAGCCAGCTTCCCTCTCTTCACCTCTCTACTTCTTGACTCTCTGGTGAATTAGTTAACGGGGAACAGATTGTGATGGTAGATGCCTTTTTTCCCTTTAGCAAGGTGTATTTTTCTGTGTGTAAGACAAAGAAACAGACAGTGCTGTTTTTCTCATATTAATAGCCAGAGGTGATGCTCTTCATAATCATTCCCACCCCTTTCTTGGCTGTAGTTTATTTGGGCCGGGCCAGGGCCAAGCCATTTGTCCATGTGCAGGGGTCTGTGAAGCAGATTGGGGCTGACAGGTATTGGGAGGATAGCAGAAAGGAGTGGTTATGGAGTGTGTGGAGGGGGTGTCAGTGTCTTCCAGACCACCACAAAGAAGGGAACATCCCTGGGACGTGGGAACAAAGGAAAAAGCAGGAGTTTGTTTGTTTTTTTGTCTTTTTTCCCCTTGGTTCATCTGTCCCACTTTTACTATATTCCAAGCACCCACCCAAATACATTCCCTCCTCCTCCTTCCATCTCAATGCCCCCCACTCACACACTTGTCTTCCTCCTCCACCCTTTTTTCAACATTCACCTTCTCCCTGTCCCTTATTTCCTCTTGGGTCTTGATCATCCTGTTGAGACAAAGAGTGTTTAAACAAACAACAAACAAAAGTAATAATCAAAGAAGGCGCATGATCTCAAATATGATCTCTCAGGGCACATTGCCTTCATTCTTGATGCCTTGATTTGATCAGAGCCGCCTCAAACAGATCACATGGCAGTTAGCTCAAATAAATATTTTTGTGTAAGTTCATTAGCTTTCACCTGACATTAAAATGCATGCCTAATTTGTATGAAAGTTGTCAAAAATCTTAGTCTCTTTATACTGTATGTGTCAGTTAGGGACAATGTTATGGATACAAGTAGGTGTTCTATTCTTGAAATAGTCTGAAATATTACATTAGTTTTAGAACGGTATTTAGATAGCACAATCTCCCTATGGCCTTTCATGAAGGCATCAGGATATTGATATGGACAAAGTTGAAGTGAAATACTCCTCAACGCCTTTTTCCAAATCAATAATCAATAGGTTGGGGGTAATGTGCCCCCCTTGGAACAGTCCCAAGTCCCTCCCTCGCGTTCTATCTCTTCCTCACTCTGTCTCTGTCATAATCAGCATGTGGCTCCGTATTCAGCATTTCAGCATTCCAGCTGTAATTGATTTTAACCATTAGGTGCTCAATGAATAGATAAGTAGAGGGAGATATTTGATTATACGGTGAAAGAAAGAGACAGGGATGAAAAAAGCGAGAGAAAGAGGGAGGAAAAAGGATTGAGGGATGTTGTTGGAGAGCTGGGGAAAGAGGAACTGACCTGTCCTGCTGTCTATCCGTCTCTACCACTGGCCTTCCAACCTTGCGGCAGCACAATACTCCTGACCTCCTGTGAGTTCAAGCAGCTTAGTTTCTGTGAGGTAATCCCTAATGCTTTGAAATAGACCTGATAGAAAGCCAACTTACTTGTTCGGGATTAATGTGGGTTTAGTGGGGAGTGGGGGAGTCCTGGGTTTTCAGAACATTTAGCTAAATTAACCAACTGGAATTATCATATTCAACTCTGATTGTGGATTTAAACTTGTACAGGTGTGAGGAGTGGACTATCTTTAAAAGCATATTTCACTTTATGAGCAGATAGATGGGAGACTTGCATTTAACATCCTTGTATAATCTCTGCTGCCGTGCATTAATACGCTGCCCTTCTCTATTGTTTATGTTTAGACTTACTATGCTGGTGGCCAGAGCACGATTATTCCTTTCAGTGGCCCATCCCCTACAGAGGCCATTTTGAATCTTAGTGCAGCTGGGGTGGTATTGCTTTCCCACTGTCTGAAGATAAAAGTCTGATTTTTTTTTTTTTTTGTACTCCGTCCTTTCTCCTCTTTTTCTTTTTCTGGCAGGAGTGTAGGTTAGGACTAGGGATAGGGGGGTGGCGGGGGAACAAAGGCAAACATTTGAGTAATCTTCAAAGAGCTCATTGGTATGTTGAGTGGACGTTGGTATGTGGACTGTGGCTGAGGCTTTTTCAGAGGAAAACAATGTCCTTCCTTTAGACAGCCGGGGCCTGGGCAAACACTACCAGCCAGGCGACTGGCTGGTACTGGCTGGTAGCCACCTCTATCAGCTAAACACTCCTACCCCGACCCCACGGCTCATGCAGAAAATGGTGGGGTCCTCTGCGTTGCTGGAACAGCACAGAGCTCATCATTATAGGTTTATGGGTGCAGACAGAACATCCCAGGTTGTCAAATGTTAGTGACTAATTTATGTGACTTGTCAGAAATCGTTATCTGTGTGTGCTCTGTGATATACAGTCACTATTTAGCTGTTGTAGTTTTGATAAAGAGGGGTAAAGCAGATAAAAAGAGAGAGGTGCATACTAAATACTTGTGCCCCACCATAAAGAAAGTAGGGAGGGATTAAGTGTGCCATCTTGTAGGTCGACTGCAAGGCGTTTGATTTCCTGTGGCAATATGCAAAACAGTGCAGCTGAAGAAGCGCTTTCATTGTGCTCTCCCTGGCCAAGGCACGACTCCAACATGCGCTCACAAACACGCACGCACGCACGCACGAACACACACACACACACGCACACACACACATAACCAAACACTTTGAACACACAAAAAGCCACATTCTCACATTGATTCCTGGGAATAAGGCCTTAACCTCACCTTTTTTTCTATCAAGTTTGTTGAAATATTAACTTTTAGTCTTAGTAAGTGGATTCTGTAATGTTATACAGTATTATATAGTATTTGAAGAAGGGTATAGATGAAGCATGTCATGTATGCACTGATGTATCTATTAAAAAGCAGCATGGTAACACATTCATTTGATAAATAAAGCTCTTAAAAGAAAGAAGCAGTCTGCCATTTTGTGACAGTTTCAAAATGAACTCCCT